>NC_043002.1:8950291-9010291 GCF_006345805.1 Octopus sinensis
GTGCAAAAACATAAGAAACATTTACTAAGAGATTTTGTGATTTTCATATGATGACTTTATGTATAAAAGAGAGGTTGTATGCTGTATGTCTCCTACGATTTAGATTCCTAACTACTCCCACATTTTGCGGTGCAGTTTAACCAAAACCGGGTATCTTATAGTCGTGATTCATATCGAGCCCTTCTGGGTATTAGCGCGCGTCTACGATGAGTCTACGATTTAAAAAAAAAATTACCATCACTTTTTTCCATTTTAATGCATTTTTTTTGCAATTATATAAGGGAAGTAACTCTCTAAAAATGTCTACGATGAGTCAACGATTTAAAAAAAAATTTACCATCATTTTTTTCCATTTTTTCGCTATTATATAAGGGAAGTAACTCTCTAAAAATGTCTACGGTGAGTCAACGATTTAAAAAAAAATTTACCATAATTTTTTTTCCATTTTTAATGCATTTTTTTGCTATTTTTGGCTATAACTCTCTAAAAATGCTTATATAGTTATTTCCCTTACAAACCCGAGCAACGCCGGGCGATACTGCTAGTTGATTATATAATAAGAAACTAAAAATGAAGGAATAAAGAATTTAGTGATTACTCACAAGATAGTTCAATGTCTCGTTTGCAGCTTTTCCGGCCTCTTGTGTAAGACACAGAGCCAAGTTGATGCGAGTCCGTTCATTAATTGATGAAGTGGATATAGGTGAAACGTTAATCAATGCAATCCATATCGCTAAACATAAGGCTAATATAAATTGACAATCTAAAATAAGAAACACATAGCTAAGAAATATCAATATAGATATGTAAAGTACGAAATCCTAATGTCTGAACAACATCTGATAAATATTTCAAGATCAACAGATTACGTGTGATTTACTTCTTATATGGGATCTTTTCGGTTTGAACGGCAGTTTTTTAAAATAATTTTCACGTACCTAAAAACTTTCAAACTTCGTATACTGGTAGAATGTGTTTTTATAAAACATCTTTTTATCTTGGCTTTATTGAGAAAATTCTATAGTTTGTAAGATATTTGTTGTTTTTTTCTTCAATTTCTGCAATTTCAACCAATCAATGACGTCTATTGGGGTGAAAACATTCTGTGCCGTATGAATATGTCCCTCGTTTAAGAAACAGATTGGGTTTAGTTACATTTCTGAAGA
The DNA here is from genome assembly GCF_006345805.1 of Octopus sinensis. NCBI lineage: Eukaryota > Metazoa > Mollusca > Cephalopoda > Octopoda > Octopodidae > Octopus > Octopus sinensis. Next base: position 8,951,458 of record NC_043002.1, read on the forward strand.
AAAAGAGATATCCTTCCCCCACCCCTAACCTTAACCCTAACCCTAACCCTAAAATAGATTAAAATGCAATAGATCGATACTATAATTATATGGGTGACAATTTCATATGACACCGCTAGAAAAACTGCCGTTCAAACCGAAAAGATCCCTTATTTGTTGTGTACTTTTGAGAAATAATGAGCTTTTTGCTCACAGGTGACTTATCCTAAATATTACTAATTTATTGTTTAATACTGTATTTATATCATACTTAATTGGTAACACGCAGGCACACACACACACAGACACACACACGCACCCGCTCGCACACACACACATTGGTATGATAAACAAATGTAATTGAATATGATACTTACAAACGCCCATATCTTCAAGAGATTTTCTAGAAAATACAAGGTGAAATAAAATTCGAAGTACAGAAGTTGTACATTTCGGTACACACCAGGTGAACAGTGTACATTTATGAAACTTTCGTTGCAGATATTCAGTTTAGATGCACAAACTCATTGACTGACGTCAATGCAATTAACCTGGATATGTCACTGAGTTCAGGTGATAAATTACGAGATTTCAGTTATATTCTCAGCACTAAATCACTCAGTTTGTATTAAAGATGTATGAATTATATAATAAAGCAAAAAATAAAATATCTTATTTTACTCCTAGTAGGTCGCGTGTTATCCTATTTATTAAAAAAAAAGGTTAAGAATGTCGGTTGGAAGTAAGAGAAAACAATATTTATTATATTGAGCAAATATGTTTAACGTGCTTTTTTATACAATAGCCAGCAAGTGATAAATGTAAGTGATGCACATCTAGTTGACACAAGTATGAAATAGATGTCACTATGGTGTGCAGTCGATTAATTATGTGAATGTTAAGTATCTACGATTTCCAGCAGCTCTTAAATTCACATAAAAGCTGTCAAGACGTTCGCAGACCTCTTCTAAGAATCTTCTCACCGGTGGCAGAGTCTAACATCTGTTGTTGCTGCTTTTGCTGCTGCTGCTGTTTGTTTGTTTGTTGAGCGAAACGGTCCTCGCCCCAGAGCACTCAAGATCGCGTCTCTGTAGTGGGAGAAGTCCGAAACGTGGTCCTTTGCTAGTCGTAAGACCCGCAGAAGAGAAAGCGGGTCAACCCCCGACACCGAGAGCATCGACGGATGGATGAATGCGCATCCAGGCTCAGCGGTTGCGTAGGAAGTCGGGGACAAGAAACAGGAAGAAAGAGTGAGAGAAAGTTGGAGCGAACGAGTACAACAGGGGTCGCCACCACCCCCTTGCCGGAGCCTCGTGGAGCTTTAGGTGTTTTCGCTCAATAAACACACACAACGCCCGGTCTGGGAATCGAAACCGCGATCCTCCGACCGCGAGTCCGCTGCCCTAACCATTGGGCCATTGCGCCTCCACTGCTGCTGCTGCTGCTGGTGTTGTTGTTGCTGCTGCTGCTGCTGCTGCTGCTGCTGCTGCTGCTGCTTCTGATGATGATGATGATGATGATGATGATGATGATGATGATGATGATGACGACGACGATGATGATGATCATGATCATGATGATGACCATCAGCGTCAAGGACCATATTCTTGGTTTTAACCAAGAATATGGTTTCAAAGCTATTATACTGCATTCTTTGCTTGTTGAATTACTGATGCGTTTCATTCAGGAAATATAGAACAAAACTTACAACCGCTAGCAGCTAAAGCTGTAGTGAACAAACACTACTTTTTTCTTTGGGGCATTCCTCCGTCAAATTCTTTAAGCCACATATATGGTACATAATACCTTAGCTGTGTAAGTGTTATCGATGTTATCATAGTGCTAGTGCATGCATATACAGCTGCGTGCGTGCGCACATACACGCGAGTACTGTCCAAATCTCCGACCAATCACATACAGCTAGCTGGCATTCAATTGGCGTATCAAGTTTCGGACATTTTAATTGGGTTTTGGATAGAAAATTCACAAAAAAGTCATTTCTATTGATTTTTTTAATGGCTTTGCGGGGTGACTGGGGAAATGTAAAGATGTGCACGACCACCCTTGGACGGTTTTGAATGACCATAGAAAGTGCTAGCCCTCTAACTGAAAAATTGTGGATTTGTATAAAGGATACACACACACACACAGACAGACATTTTGCCGTTTATATATAGAGAGATAACTGAAAGCTTCTTGGATCTTTACTTTTCCCGGTCACAAGTGATTTTTCTCTTTTCGCTTATTGATATGCCAACATCTGCCTTAATTACAACTCTATGCTCTCTTTTTGTTCCGCTTTTCTTTCCCATCTATCCCTTTATACTCTAACTCGTTCATCATCAATCACACATACACTGCCGGTGAGAAATTATCTACAATTGCTCAAGACCAAGATGGTTCTTGGCTCTGCAAATGTAATTTCTACTATCTCCAAACAATGTTCCCCAGAGCTATCTCTGGTACTCACCAAAACCTTAAATCTCTCTTTCGTTACCCCACACTCTCACACACACTATCTATAAGGGCGTCATACACCGAAAAGACAAGAGGAACAAAGGGCGGAGTCATTAAGGAGAAAACCATCTTAATGTCCAAATAAAAAAAAAGAAGAAAAGACAAACTTACAGACCCATAAAATGGCTTTCAAAAGCTCACGAAGTGCTAACTAGAAGAAAATTACACAATAAAGTTACATCACGGAAAAAATTAATTACAAGAGTAATGACGATGAAGACCCTAAGTGACTAACAATAAGCAATGATACATTAATCAATAGCAACTGCACTGTCAGCTGATTTAGCAACACCACTGCTATTATATATGCCACTACCGAAGGCGGCGAGCTGGCTGAAACGTTAGCACGCCGGGCGAAATGCGTAGCCGCATTTCGTCTGCCGTTACGTTCTGAGTTCAAATTCCGCCGAGGTCGACTTTGCCTTTCATCCTTTCGGGGTTGATAAATAAAGTACCAGCTACGCACTGGGGTCGATGTAATCGACTTAATCCGTTTGTCTGTCCTTGTTTGTCTCCTCTGTGTTTTGCCCCTTGTGGGCAGTAAAGAAATGTATATACGCCACTACCACCACCTCGCAAACACAAGCGCTCCTTCACTCGCGCACTCAACAAGAGTCACAACACATTTTCGAGCATAAACAGAAAACGAAATTATTAACTACACAGCCATAATACAAACAATAAAAAAAAAACTAAACGATCACACGTAATAACTACATTACATTAACGAATGACATTCCATCACATAAAAAATCGCTCGAGTTTGACAACACACATATTTTAAAACAAAAGAACTCCAATAGAATAGAAAACTTTAGAGGGAATATAAAACGATGACTATAGAAAAAAACATCTGTATTTTGATAGGAACTCGGTGAGCCGTTCTCATAACCCACTTTCTATTGAACATGGCCTTACACAAAATAGCAGTGTAAGTACTCGTGGCCTGATGTCAATTTAGAAGCAGGGACACCAACTCAATGATCTCAGATCATTTATATATTGATGTACTAGCTGTCAGAAAGGCAAGAGTTTCCGATCCACATATTTTCATGCCTGTTTTCTGAGAGATCCATTTATTTCCAAGTTGACCAGGATTAAGAGGCGAGGTCAGTTTTGTTTTGGAATGGTCCATCTTTTAGACTCAGAGGTAATTTTGTGGATCTGGATGTAAACAGTTGAAAAGGGTGTACCTTCAAACTACTTGATGACCAGAATAAGACGGCCATGTTTCTTCAAGAGTTAGGCCGTTTCCCTAAAAATATTCTGCTCTTTGATGCTTGTGGGCAACTGGAACACCATTTTGGATTCACGTTTAAATTGAGTTGGCTATCTGATAGGAAAGAGAGTGCAAAGCCTCGTATTTCGTTTATAATGTCCAAAGAGAATAGGTATATACGTAACAGCATGTTATGTAACTACTTGAAGCGTGTGTGTTAAATGCATTCAAAATAACAATCATTGGTTTTGTTATTACTCAAATATCTCAAATGTATGTACGAGGGTTGGTTGATAAGCTCATAGGCTGACTATGAAGGAGAAATGTCAGAGCTGTGAAATCATACATGCATGAAATTCAACTCTTATTATTAACTAGCAGAGATACCCGGCGTTTCCCGGTTACATTCAATTGAAGAATTAGACTTTTCTGTTATATTTTCTGAATGAACTGGAATATCTATGTTTCGAATTTCATCAAAATTGCAGATGAGGGTTATTTCCCTCTTTAATCACCCTAAAAAATTGTAATCGTGCCACATGGAAACCAAAAGACGAATGATCACAATAAGCTGTCAGTTACCCTACCCTAGTCGTTACCACTCCTAATGTAGGATTCCTCACCATCCAGGTGACAGGCACAGCCGTAAGATGCATTACGAATCTATAGCAATTGGAAGGGCGTGACCCAACTGAAATCAACATTAAGTAGGTGACGGTAGAGCCAAGATAGGTAAACTTCTCCACCTCCTGTAGTCTGTGGTCTCCAATATGTATGTTTGGGATGGTCGATGTAGCCTGACCCATGTTGTTGGTCTTCTTGAGGCTGATAAATAAGCCAACGTTGCCACATGCTTGCTCAAAACAGTTGATGAGCCTTTGTAGGGCTTCTTCTGTGTGTGATACCAGAGCGGCATCATCAGCAAATAGCATCTCCTTGATCAGGACGTTTCTGATTTTGGTCTTGGCACGCAGACGCGAAAGATTGAACAGTTTCCCATCACTTCTACTGTGCAGAAACACTCTATCATCTGATGTCACAAAGGCATGTGACAGCAGCAGCGAGAAGAAGATGCCAAATAATGTAGGAGCAAGAACACAACCTTGCTTTACTCCATTTTTTATTTGGAAGGCGGCTGATGTTGAATCATTGTGCTGTATGGTGCCTTGCATATCATCATGGAAAGATGTGACGATCCTCAGCAGCTTTGGTGGACATCCGAATTTTGGATCAGGATGAAGAGGCCTTTTCTACTTACCAAGTCAAAGGCCTTTGTCAGATCAATGACGGCCATATATAATGGCATTTTCTGCTCTCTGGACTTCTCCTGAAGTTGGCGTATGGAGAATATCATGTTAATAGTTGATCTGCTTCTTCTAAAGCCACACTGCGATTCTGGATAAATTAGAGAAGCAAGCAGTTGCAGCCTGGACAGGATAACGCGAGCAGAGGCCTTTCCAACAGTGCTTAGAAGAGATATTCCACGGTAATTGTTACAATCACCACGGTCACATTTGTTTTTGTAAAGCGTAATGGTGTTAGCATCCCGCATATCCTGAGGGACTGTACCCTCTTCCCAGCACTGACACAGAAGCTCATGAATGTGCCGAAGCAGGATGGTGTTTTTGCCGGTTTTGATGATCTCTAAGGGGATGCCGTCTTTTCCCGGAGCCTTGTTACTTGCTAGGGAGTCAATAGCCTTGGTGAGCTCTGCTATAGATGGCAGACTGTCAAGTTCACACATGACTGGCAAGATCTTGACACCCTCGATTGCATACTCAGCTACCGTGGTCTCTCGTGAGTTGAGATCCAGGTAGTACTCCACCCATCTATCCATTTGCTTGCTTTGGTCCTTGATGAGATCCCCAGTAATTGATTTCAGAGGGGCTGACTTGGTTGCGGATGGACGGAGGGCCTTCTTCAAACCGGCATACATCCCACGGGTGTCGCCACTGTCAGCAGCTGACTAGATACTCTGACACATTTCCTGCCAATACCTATTTGCACAGCGTCTGGCAGTCAGTTGGGTTTTATTTCTTGCCTTTCTGAGTTCTTCGAGTGACTTTATAGAAGAATCACTCTTGTATTACATCAGAGCTGCACGCTTTGTTTCGATAACTGTTTCCAGCTCTGAGAGCCCAGCACTGAACAAAATCTGAGTTTTACCTTTCTCTCATGCCGAAAGTATCTATTGATTTGGTATACAAAGCTTCCCTGATATAATTCCACCTACTTTCAGCAGTGATAGTTGGGCAGCTACTGAGGGCAACTGTGATAGAAACAGCAAAACATTGTCGCAGTGTAGGGTCGGAGGTTCTGGCAGTGTTAATGCGTGGTCGGCCCATTTTCTTGGAGTGATGGACTTTTTAGGCAGAATCCTCACCCTGCTTCTTATTAGGGAATAATCTGTGTCACAATCCGCGCTGTGGTAACTATAGGTCAGTTGAACAGAATTCAGAAAAGGTTTTCGTGTAATGATGAGATCCAGCTGATGCCAGTGGTGAGATCTTGGATGTCTCCAAGATGCCTTGTGGGATGTCTTGTTTGCAAAGAATGTGTTAGTGATGTACAGGTTATGGTATGTGCAAAATTCAAGTAGTCTCTGGCTATTGTCATTCATGTTGCCAATACCAAAACACATACACTTACATATATACATACATATATATACGATCGATTTGTTTCAGTTCCTGTCTACGAAATCCATATATATATATATATATATATATATATATAATATATATATATATATATATATATATATACTACTACTACTAATTTTAAAATTAGATATAGGGGACACAAGAATTCATTTATTCACCCCTATATAAAAAATTACAGACATTTTAGTATGTTGTAAGCATAAATATTTAGCGTCTTATAATTTTCTTAAACTTTAAAATATAATTTTTTAGAATATAAAAGCTTTTTGAAAATACGGTCCAATTAGATGATTAGATCCAATGAACACTTATGCACAAACCTGTCATCTTAAATTATTTTTTATAGTAGAGAGTGAAATATTCCCATTGGCTATTATTTGCATGATTAACCTTTCAATGAATTTCATTTCTTATTTAATCCTCTTGAAAATCTGTCGCTTATTCATCGATACCCGAAGTGTTAAGTAATTGGTAATTTTTGTAATCTTTGTATATAGAAATTTGAATCGCGCGAGGCATTTGCCGCTGCGCGTTAGAAACTTTTTGAAGAAAGTGCGCCGACCCTCAAGTCATGGAGACTTACGCGGGGATCGCCGCAATGAAAAGCGATACGCCGCTGACAGTAAGAGAGGTGTTCTTTAAAAAAGAACAGCTAGAGGAATTTGAGAAATTTATTGAAAGGGTGGAGGACAGAGTGAAACTGGTCCCCCCTGTTGAAGCAAAGGAGGATAAAGAGGACAAAACTATAATCTATAGGACACAGGACACGACCACAAGAAAGCTATCGAGAATAGCGATAGAAGACATAGAAAAATGTCTGGACGACGTTATGAAAAAGGCTACCTTTGTATGCAGAGGCAGGAAATATGGTACGGTGGAGGTGAGGTACGCAACAAAAGAAGTTGCGGCCTCACTAGCTACCACCGTACTCAGAGGCGAAAACTTCGTCATGTGGCCTACCTACAAGGGGAAAAGAGGGGTGCGGGTTAAAATCCCAAACATAACCCCAGATTTAAAAACAGAATGGCTGGTAACAGCCATCCTAGGATCAGCAGAAGAAGGTATAGAAATTGGATCGATAAAAGAGACCAGCATAGTGAAATGGAAGGGATTCGGAATAGAGATGTGGCTGACAGCCACAAACAGAGATATAGACCGAATTCCCTTCCAAATAGAAGTAGAAGATGGTAGACCCCTCTGCGTAATCGTTGAGGGGAGGAAGCCCAACTGTTATCTATGTGGGACAAGAGGTCATATTAAAAAAGAATGTCCGCTTTACGAATTTGTGGCAGAGAGTGAAAAAGCAGAGGAAGAGAAAGAAGAAGAACCCGAAGAAGAACCCGAAGAAGGGAACAATACTCTAAAGGAGAAAGAAAGCAAGGAAAAGGAAACAACGGTAAAAGGAAATAACAATATACAGAAGGAAAATGAAGGCAAAGAGAAGGAATTAATAGAAAAAGAACAAAAGTCACAGGTAATAGAGAAAGAAAAAGAAAGTAAAATAAAGGAAAGTGAAAAAACAGGAAAAAAACAAGAGAAGGAACAGAACCAAGAGAAAGGAAAGGCTGCTACACAAAAAGAAAAAGAAAAAACAGGAAAAGAACATACGACAGACAAAGAACCAAAAAGACAAGAGAAGGAAAAGGAAAAGGAAAGCAAAAAGAGAGAAAGAGAAAAACCGAGAGAGGGAAGTAAAGAAGAAGTAAGCCCGAAGAGGAAAACCAAAGAAAACATAGGGTCAAATAGAAGATACAAATTTTACGGAACATTGGTACAATATAAACACTGTGGGGGAGATGGAAGAACTAATAAGCGAAACGGAAGGATATTCATGGGTCAGGATGGGCACGGAGTGGAAGGAAACGGGTGCACTGGTCCATGAAGACAACGCCGAGGCATTTATCAAGGCCGCTGGAACGAATGTAACAAGACAAATGAAGTACCGACTACTAAGGTACCCAAAAGAAATGGAAAACTACAATGACCTAAAAAAGGTAATGGAGATAATTTAAAATTACAGAAAAAGAAAAAAAGAGAAAATTTGGAAAGACCTTTGGTTATGTATTTTGAAATCTTAAAGATGTATTGCGAAAGATTTACATGTGAATTTGTGAAAACAATTTTTCTGTAATTGATAATGTATTTTGAAATTATATTTTGAAATGTATTGCGAAATGCTGAAAAATGAATTTGTTACTGTTGAAAACATTATAAAATGACGAAATGTAACCACCTGATTTCGGAGATCGGGTGGAGCATTACACCACATTTATGCATATTTCATATTTCATTATTTTATTTTTTTTCCCGATTGTACTGTCCCCTCTATGTTCGCCCCTTGTGGGTAATAATAAAATCATTCATCGAATACCTTTAGAGTCAGACGTTATTATTGTGTGAAAGAGGAAAATTGTAGAAAGAGACGAATCAGGACAGAATCGCGCGAGGCGCTTGTCGCTGCGTGTCAGTATTTGTTATAGAAGGAGCGTCGACCCTCAGTCATGGAGTCTTACGCGGGGGTCGCCGCAACGAAGAGTGATGCGTCGCTTGTAATAAGAGAAGTGACTTTCAAGAAAGAACAATTAAAGGAATATGAGAAATACGTTAAAAGGGAGGGTGAAAGCGTTAAGCTGATCCCTCCTGCTGAAACAATGGATGAGAGAGACAATAAAACAATAATTTACAGGACACAAGACAAGAACACGAGGAAGCTAACGAGAATTGCGATAGAAGAGATAGAAAAGTGTCTCGGTGAAATAATGAACGAAGCAACGTATGTGAGCAGAGGGAAGAAATATGATACGGTGGAAGTGAGGTGCGCAACAAGAGAAGAGGCGGCCTCGCTATCTTCCACTGTACTCAGAGCAGAGAATTTTATTATGTGGCCTACATACAAAGGAAAAAGAGGAGTACGGGTTAAAATCTCAAACGTGCCGCCGGAAGTAAAGACGGAATGGCTGGTGACAGCCATTCTAGGGTCGGCTAAAGAGGAAATGGAAGTAGGGTCGATCACAGAGACCAACGTCGTAAACTGAAAGGGATTCGGTGTGGAGTTGTGGCTGATGGCCACAATAGAAGATATAGAACGAATTCCCTTTCAGATAGAGGTAGAAAATGAAAAAACAATTGGCGTAATTGTAGAGGGAAGAAAGCCAAACTGCTACTTATGCGGAACAAGAGGGCATATAAGAACAGAATGTCCGCTATACGAATTCACAGTGGAGAAAGAAATGGAACGAAATAAGACACAGAGTGGAGAGACAACAGAAGAAAACAAAAAAGAGAAGAAAAAAGAACACGAAGGAAAAAACAGTGCACTAAAGGAGAAAGAAAACAAGGAAAAAGAAATAACGGTAAAATGACAAGAGAAAGGAAATGACAGTACACTGAAGGAAAAATGAAAACAAAGGGGAAAAAATGAACAGAAAAAGAACAAAATTCACAAGGTAGAGAAGCAATAGAAAAAGAACCAAAACAGAGTCAAGAGAAAGGAAAGGATAGTACACTGAAGGAAATAGAAACAACAGGAAAATAACATAAGGTACAAGGTAGAGAGACAACAGACAAAGAACTAAAAAGACAAGAAAAAGAAAAAAGGAAAGCAAAAAGAGAGAAAGAGAGAAACCAAAAGAGGAGAGTAAAGAAAAAATATGTCCTAAAAGGAAGACAAGAGAAAACACAGGATTGAATAGGCGGTATAAATTCTATGGAACATTGGTCCAACACAAGTGTAGTGAGGAAATGGAGGAATTAATAGACAGAACAGAAGGATATTCATGGGTTAAGATTGGTACTGAGTGGGAGGAAACGGGTGCACTAATCCATGAAGACAGCGCCGATGCGTTCGTCGAAGCCGCCGGTGAGAACATGGTAAATCACGCGAGGTGCCGACTGGTAAAATTTCCACGTACAATGGAGTATTACCATGATCTGGTAGAGGTAATGGAATTTATCTAAAATTATGGGGAAAAAAGAATTAGAAAAGAAAAACCTTGTTAAACGAAATGTAGTTTTGAAATGTACTTTGAAATTCCGTAAAATGTTTTTTGAAAATGTACTTTGAAAACTTTGTGAAATGTATTTTGAAATTTGGTGAAAAGTATTTTGAAATTCTGTAAAATGTTTTTTATGAAAATGTATTTTGAAAATTTTGTGAAATGTATTTTTGGTGAAATGTATTGTGAAACCCTGTGAATAGAACTGACGAAATGTAACCACCCGATTTCGGGGATCGAGTGGGCATTACACCGCATTTGTACATCCTTTCATAATTCATTATTTTTTAAATTTGTCTTCGTCTTTTTTTATTTTCCCCGATTGTATTGTCCCATCTTTGTTGGCCCCTTGTGGGTAATAAAAAATCAGATACTCAAAAACTTAATTTTCACCAACTGACTACTCACCATGTAGTGCCTTAATGCTTTTTGCTGGCTTTTACCTCGAGAAAGACACCCTGAGGAAGGAGGACAGAATTTCGAATACTTCGTACAACCACTTTTCTGAAACGGCTGCAGGTTAGGAAAAAAATTTTAATCGCCTCTTTCAATTTAGGTTTTTATTTTTCACGTTTATATTCGTATTTCATTGTTATGTTTATATTGGGTTGTCCGGAAAGTTCGTTCCGATTTTTAAAAGAAAGTAAAGGTCACTAAATACTTGCCGTTACATTTTTAATGAACTAAATCTGAACCATTTCGTTGCACAATACGTCTCCATCTTTCCTTTACGTTGAAAATACCCTCTTCCCAGAATTGGGGTGGTTTCAAGGCAAATAATTCGTCAAGGTATGTTTTTACGTTATCTAAGGAATTGAAATTTTTACCATTAAGACTTTTCTGCAGAGACCTGAATAAATGGAAATCCGAAGGAGCAATATCTGGGGAATAGGGAGGGTGGGGATAACACATCCCAGCCGAGCTGCAGCAATTTTTGTCTGGTTCCCAAAGCATCAAGTGCCGAAAATGAACTTTCTCATCTTTTATTTTAAAGGGTTACAGACTTAACACAGGTTATAGGAACATAAACCTTCTTCCACGAAAAGATAGCTTAAACTGTGCTCTAAATGGAGGTGTAGTCAAATCCTATTTTATGGACTCAAACATGTTCTAAAATAAGCCGAAAGGTAAGCTACTATAAATCGGTACGAATTTTCCAGACAACCCAATATTTTTATATTTTTATCATGAAACTCTTAACATAAATATGTATATATTCGTACTTCATCTGAATTTTCGAATCTTTTCATTAACTAAACAATTTGAAACTTCGTATACTGGTAGAATGTGTCAAAAGAAAACATAATTGTAAACCAAAATGAAAACGGAATTGTAATTTCTAAGTTTAACGTTGTTTAATAATTCGAATTTTAACCAATGATATTCTTTCTTTCGACTTCATATCATTTACTGCCTCTTAAAATATTGTTACTGTGGCGTAAACAGCTATTTTGTGACGTAGTTAACGTAAACATAAAATGTAAACATCCGCTTATCGTAACTAAACACTTTCAAACTTCGTGGAGTATATATAAAATTTGTGCAGATCCTAAATAGCTAAATTCTTTTTGAAAGTTTTAGTATATATAAAATGAGTGTTTAAATTATTTTCTATTGTTTGCATTGCTTATACACACACACACACACACACACACACACAACACACACACACACATACACACACACACACACACACACACACATACATACATACATACATACATACATACATACATACATACATACATACATACATACATACATACACACATACTAAAATTATATCGTTGGAGCAGTAATTTATTTATGTATTTTTTGTTATACAATTTATTTTTAAGCTGAATCCCTATCCTGCCATTAACCTCTTTCTTATAAAATAGTTGAAGAATCTGGGGTGTAGGAATTGGGCCAGTAGTGGAACTTTTAACTTCTTGCTCTCTATCTTATGATCTCCGAAATTTAAGAATCTTGTGTTAACTGGGCTCTTATTATTTACTCTGACTCTGCCACTACCTCAATGCAAAGACTATCAATATCAGAATCATCTTCACAACCACCACTACAACCATTACTACAACCTCCAATGCCACCACCACAACCATCTCCTGCAACCACAACCCCAAGATCAGTACCAGCATCATATTCAAAATCACCAATTTCACCACCACTACACTCTGCAATGTCTTCAACACTACCATCCATGAGACATCCTAACATAATCAATGCTATTACTACTATCATCATCATTATCATCATCATCCACTGCCGCCGCCACCACTACCACCACCACTGCCATGATAACCACATCTACCACAGCTGTTTGCTTACTGCTTACCCACTCACAAAATAGCTGTCTACGTCACTATGCAGCTAATAATTTCAAATGAAAATAGACAATACGATTGGTTAAAATTCGCAGATTTAAACTACGTTTAAACTTATAAAATACATTTTTGTCAAAAAAACTAGTTGAAATTATTGTTTTCTTTTGACACATTCTACCAGTATACGAAGTTTCAAATTATTTAGTTAACTAGAAAAATCTGAAAAATCTGGCTTTCAAAATGAAAAGATCCGAATTTTCTTGTCTGAATGTTTTAAGACAAATATCTGAAATTTTTATCGTATACCACATTTTATTAATACTTAGCTCATATACGGAGACAAAAATGTTGTACTATATACTGCAGGTTATCTCCATTAAAATTCTCGTATTATATACATTATATATATATATATAATATACACACTGGCGAATATAAATTTGAGACCGTTGATAAAAGTTCTATTTCTTACAAAATATTCTGTTACCTTTGCCGATCTTTATATTGACCAGTCTCCGAGTATAACTTCCACGCTTGCACGCAAACCGGTTTACTGCACTTTAGTTGCTTGCTGATGTTCGAAAAGGAAGCTTTTTGCTGTAATATTACGATTTTTGCTCTCGTGACTGGACTAAGGCTACGTTGTTTTCCCATTATTAATAAATTGTATAATAACATTAAATTATAACTTTATATGGTGCATTTAGGCTCGTTGTGTGACCACCACCCATTTTGGCCAAAAAAATTGCATACCTATTACATGGTCTTAAACTAATTTTGCCGGTAAATTTGAAACGTTTATATTACGTTCTGAGTTCAAATTCCGCCGAGGTCGACTTTGCTTTTCATCCTTTCGGGGTCGATAAATTAAGTACCAGTTACGCACTAGGGTCGATGTAATCGACTTAATCCGTTTGTCTGTCCTTGTTTGGCCCCTCTATGTTTAGCCCCTTGTGGATAGTAAAGAAATATATATTAATTTAGCATTAGAATTCTTCAAGTTGTATAAAAATTGTTTGCATCATTCGAAAGAGAAATAAATTTGGCATAAGGTGTAAGAGATATAAATAATTTGTATGGAGTTAGTAACAAAATATTTTGTAAGAAATAGAAATTTTATCGTCGGTCTTAAATATATTTTCGCCGGTGTATATATCTCAAGTCATCCCATAAGTTCTGTCCGAATTTTGGATAAAGAATGCAAGTGATCAAATGTTATATTTGATTGAAAGTTAATCATCAATGTACTTTCCCTGATTATCCACGTATCCGCAACCCGGACGGAGAAAGCCCCTCTCCTTCGATTAAGATGAAATCGTCGCAGATAGAGCTTTTCGGAGTGACCCCCGCAGCCGACGCTCTGGAGCAGGAGTGAAGAACAGCTCTTTCGAGAGGTTACACTTTCCGCTTATGATGTTGTGAGCAAGACAAATTCTTGGTCTCAAGAATTTGTCTTATGAAGAAAGGCTGAAGACGCTCGACCTTTATTCTCTAGAAAAACGACGACGCCGTGGTGATCTCATTCTTGCTCACAACATCATAAGCGGAAAGGGTAACCTCTCGAAAGAGCTGTTCTTCACTCCTGCTCCAGAGCGTCGGCTGCGGGGTCACTCCGAAAAGCTCTATCTGCGACGATTTCATCTCAATCGAAGGAGAGGGGCTTTCTCCGTCCGGGTTGCGGATCCGTGGAATAAGATGCCGGACGAGATGGTGAAGATGCCGACGACCGCTCGGTTCAAAGTCTCCCTTGACCATAAGTGGCCTGAACTCTTTACATGAACACCACCCTGTACATAACTCCATGTCCCCCTACATGGCCTTGCTTTTTGCTTTTTGAGCCAAAAATTAACTAATTAACTAATTAACTAATCTATGACTTACTTCCATTTATTTAAAAGCTTTTTAATCCCATCAATGTAAAACTTTTTTGGTTTCAAAGCGAAAACTCTGAAATGTCAGGTTCGACCTCCTCCTGGCTTGCGAAAGTTGTGTCCCCCTAATAATTCTGTAAACTATGAAACAAATGGTATCCTGAAGGAGTAAGGTCGGGAGAATAAGTTGGATGAAGAAATGTTTCCATACCGACCTCTTCGATCTTCTGTGATGTGATCTTTGCAGTGTGGGGTTGCGCATTGTCCTGATGAAACATCACTCGCTTTCGACTCACTAAAGCGGCTCTTTTTTCCTTCAAAGCTTGGTTCAAACGCTCTAATTGCTGACAGTAGACTTGAGCATTGATTGTTGCATTAGGTGGTAACAATATAAAGTGAATTACGCCTAATGCAATCGCACCAGATAGAGTAGAACCTTTTTCCCATGAAGTTCCCTTCTAGGTTGTGGTTCAACATTTTCCCTTTTACCAAGCCACTGTTTACGACGTTTAACATTTCGATAGAAAATCCATTTTTCGTCACAAGTCTATCGAAAAAGGGTGAAATGAGTTTGCGAGAATAGAGAGAAGAGCAGATATCAACTCGGGATTTGCGGTTGCTTTCGGACAATACATGAGGCACCTATTTTTCAAGTTTAGGAATCTTTCCAACGTTGTTGAAGATGACGATGAACTGTTGTATGGTTTGAAGTAAGCTTTATTGCCAATTCTCAACTGATAATGACGGATTTTCTTCAAGTAATGCCTCAAGGAGCTTATCATCAAACTCAACTGGACATCCTATTCGATCTTCATCTTCAATTTTCCAAACGATCTCGTGCAAGTTCTTTCATTCAAGCACTTTCCCATAAACTGAGTGTATGTTTCGAGTCACTTCGGCTGCAGAGTTACCTTTATTGTACTCATAAAGAATTATATGTGCCTTAAATGCTCCTAGGATACTTCCATGTTGAAAAGGTTTTAATCGAAGCAATTTTAGGATGTCCACGAAGTCTGGGTACATGGAATAAAATCATAACATAAACAAATATAAGAAATAATAATTTTCCTGTTTTACTTTTGTTTAAATTAAATTTAAAAAATACTTTACTTTTCTAAATTTATTTGTTATTTTTTCTACAGATGATCGAATGATGGCTCTGTCTAAAGAAGAAAGAATCCCAGATCGAATGATGGATCTGTATAAAGAAGAAAGAATCGAGTTAGTATTATTAAGTGGACGAGAGGGATGGTCTTATCGCAAAATTGCGGAAGAATTTAATCTTCGACACCCTTATAGGTAACCTATTTATTTTACTGCTGTCGGGAAATTGATCAAGAAATTTAAAGAAACAGGCAGTGTTTTGGATAAACCCCGTTCCGGGCGACCAAAGACTTCAGATGAAACGAAAGGGGCTGTCATGGCTAAAGTTTCTGCTAGCCCAAAGAAATCACTTCGTCGGACATCCACGGTGTTAGGTGTTCCAAAACCAACCATCCACAAAATACTGGTTGAGGAAAAGTTTCATCGATACAACCTACAGATATTACATCACTTAAATGAAGACGACCCTGATAGATGAATGTAGACGTGCGAATGGTTTTCAGATAAATTGGATCAAAATATCAATTTTACGAAAAACTTTGTTGTTCAGTAAGGTCAACAGACAGAATCTTCTATACGGGTCTCGAGGTAATCCACATTGGATGGATCCATCCAAACAGCCAGGCAGCAAAAAGGTGATGGTGTGGTGTAGTTTGTGGAAAGCTCATGTTCTAGGACTCTTCTTCATTGAACATGTAACGGATGAGACTTATGTAAACATATTGAGAGACAAATTAATATCTCAAATTGAGCACCTAGGCGAGGGCCTTCCGAATTGGTTTCAGCAGGATGGGGCCCCAACCCATTTTGCCACAACTGTTAGAGATTGGCTTAATGACACTTTTCCTCACTGGATTGGAAGAAGGGCTCATATGGAAAGGTCCTCTCGTTCACCAGACCTTTCTCCCCTTGATTTCTTTTTCTGGGGCATGTTGAAACAGAAAGATTACAATAAAGATTACAGATTTAAAACACATGAGAGAACGCATTACCAGTCAGTGTGCTGAAATTGATGGTAATGTAGACTTATTTAATCAAGTTCACCTGAATTTTGCAAGGCGCATCAAGTTATACATTGAAAAATGATGGAAATCACTTTGAAAATATTATTTATTAACATTATGATTAAATAAAATTGGTTTGTTTTAAAAGTGTGTTAATCCCCATGTACGCATACTTTGTGGACACCCTCTATTATTTTAGTAAAACAATATTGAATTAGTTTAAACGTACACAAATGCATGAAGATATTATTGAATTAGACATTTTAAAGTATTATTAAATTTCATTCAAATCTAAAAGAAGGTAAAATTGGACAGAACTGATTGGATGACTTGATATATATAATCTATGATATTCTAGTAGGTTTCAAGTTTATAACACCTTGCTATCTCATGTTCTCTCATTTTATATACCTAAGACGTTTAGTTTCTATTCTGATTTTTATATATTTCTATACATTATATTTGTATCTATAATTTATTTTAAGCCGAAACATAATACGATCCTTGTAGAAACGAAAGAACAAGAATGTCCTCTGGAACTTTTATCTTCCACCGGTGTTTGTAATCGATGGTGACATGTGCGATGATTTTGCGACTATCTTATATTTTACAGAGAAATTGGAAACCCCGAATGTAAGCCACCACTTTGTGCATAATACAATATTTATAGTTCTCTATTTCTAGCTCAAATTCTGTCCTCAATAATTATAGATCTCTATTTCTAAATGTAACCCAACCCAACCAACCCAACCCTTAGTAATAGTGACACCAATGCCCTAGCGTCGACTGTGGGCTGGTAGCTGTGTACAGTCGCCCCAATGTCGCCCAGAGCGAGCTCTGGTCGCCATAGCGTCGACTGTGGGCCGGTAGCTGTGTAGTCGTCCAGAGCGAGCTCTGGTATCTCACTGTTCATAGAACAATTCAAAAGTAATTGGTCAAAAACATGATCACCAGCAGATATGACCTCGTCGTCAGTGCGATACTGGTCCTCAGCCAAGTCAGATGGGGCTAAATCAAGAGAATAAGGGAGGAGGTGATGAACCAATTCAAAGCCATTGTCACGCACAGCAGCCATTGTAGTGAGAATTTACAAAAAGACAAAAGACGAAGACGGGTGTGTAAACAACAAACAGATGTATTAGTTTAACGCTCGGGAGACACCAAGCCAGTTCGGTATACTCCGCACAGCTGGCAGAAACGTTAGCACGCCGGGCGAAATGCGTAGCCGTATTTCGTCGGCCGTTACGTTCTGAGTTCAAATTCCGCCGAGGTCGACTTTGCCTTTCATCCTTTCGGGGTCGATAAAAAAAGTACCAGTTACGCACTGGGGTCGATGTAACTGACTTAATCCATTTGTCTGTCTTTGTTTGTCCCCTCTGTGTTTAGCCCCTTGTGGGTAGTAAAGAAATATATACTCCGCACAGCTCGAAGTCAGTTGAACAAAAGGCAAATAGGTAACAAGGATGTTCAAGTATCAATTATGTCCATTTCAAGCGGCTCTATTTAATCGGTCAATGAAAACATCACATCGGTTTGAAAGAAACGACTCTCTTCACATGTAGATTACCATATAGATTTCCAACATAAAGAATAAAACATTTTTAGTATCTGTAGCAAATTTATATCAGTACTAGAAACCAAAATAATTGCATTGTTTCCTTATCTCTTATTATAAAAGGCAGATTTTATCTGCCTCCCTTTGTATCTTATAGAAATCTACAATATAGGATTTCTTCAATTACAATTTACCTAGCATTTTTAAGAGTAGAATGCATCGGGTCGTGCCAGGTCCAGTTTTTAAAATTTCAACCCCAATTAAGCTAAATTTAGAGAAAACTCACATTGTGGTGTATGAGTCAAATGCTTTTCTTAGTGTGGGTTACAGCACTCGCACACACACACACATAAAAAGGGAGCGATCTGATTCACTCACGCTATCACTCTCATTTCTACGACTTTCTCTTTGCAAGTGTGCAACGATTAAACTGAAACTATTTCTATAAAACGGATCACTCATGCTATCAACATAATTTCTCCCACTTTCTCTTTGCAAGTGTACCTTAAACCACTACTAAAAAAATAAAAAACACAGCAAACAGAAACAAATAAATACATAACGATTTACTCCTCACACAATTTCTTCAATTAGAGTTTACCTAAGATTTTTCAAAGTACTCCATTCGGTCATGCCATAAAAAATTTCTTTCAATTTCACCCCCAATTAAGACAAAATTCGAGAAAACTCAATATTTTAACATTTCACTCCGAAAGCATTGATGTACATGTGTGCGTGCGTGAGTGTGTGTGTGTGTGTGTGTGTGTGTGTGTGTGTGTGTGTTTGATGGGTTGTGCGACACAGAAAGTGTGGTGTGTAAGTGAAGTGCTTTTGTTAGTGTGTGTAAAGAGACAGAGAGAGTGAAAGACAGAAATAACTGAACTTTTTTTATTCACTTTTTGTAGTGAGTGACTGAGAGAGAAAAGAGAGAGAGAGAGGTTATGTATGTATATATGTATGTATGGCTTCAGTGACACACACACACACAAAAACACATACCTACGTACACCTAAAGCACGCACACACGCACACAAGCGGAGCGCGAACTTCAAAATTTTGGTAGTATTAATTTGCGAGCGTACTTCTAAGCGCGCGTAATTGAAAGTTTTCACTATGATATCATCACGTGCGAAAAAATTCGAAGGGTTTTGAACAATTGAGATACAGATGTCACGCCTGTATTGAAACCATTGCTAAGCTGCCGTAATTGCTTAATTAAGACTTTGTCTAAATTGAAAGGGGCAAATATGTGACGAGGTTGAAAAAAAATACCCCAGAAAAAAAAATGTACTGCTGGTATTTATATAATTCACTACTATTTTGCTACAATGTCATGAAAAAGAAAAAATTTAGGTATGTACAACATATATTATACATTTTTTCTATTCATTCAATTCATTCAGCGAAAATAAAAAAAATCGAATTCGCCACCCCCTTTTCCCCGTTCGCGTTTGTGTAAAAAAAATTATTATTTAAGTTTTAAAAATTATTTACTTTGTTCAAAAAATATTAATATTAATTAATTTTCAAGAATTATTTAATTTATATAATTAATTCATTAATTTTCTTCTGTAAAATAGTAATTAATTCATTTATCTGTAAATCCGCGAGGTTGTTACTCAGGCACCTAGAAATAGCAGCCAGATTTTTATATTCTAAATAATTTGCAATTTCAAAAAATATATTAATTTTGCGTTATTTAATTTGATAAATTCTACGGAATAATTTTGCGCGTTATATACATTCGCGTTTCTGTAAAAAAAAGTAATTATTTAAGGGCGATCGAGTATCGAGTACCTACGTCTGGCTCGCGCGCACGCGCGAATCCGCGTGTGCGCAACCGGGACCACTCTGCGATACAAGTACCCATATATACATCCATACATACATGTGTGTGTGTGTCTATGTATGTGTATTAATGTGTGTGTGTTATCTCTATATAAAGCTAAAGTTGTCTGTGTGCGCCACGTTTGGTAACCTTCAACTAACACTATCTCCTCCGAGACCCTGCGGCGCAAGTTGACCAAAATTGAGAGTATGATAGAAGAAGGGTTGCTCTTCCTTCCGTATAACATAAAATTCAAATCGGACCATGTTAACACCAAAAATTATTTACATCAAAAAGCTGCTTTTTTCTATGAAAATCCCTATTTTTTACGATTTTTTCACTGCTGTGTCGCCACTTTTCGGTGTATTTCGACCAGAAAAATGTTCACAAAATTTTTACTTTTCAAAATTACAATTCCAGCGGGTCGAAACAAACCCGAGCAACGCCGGGCGATACTGCTAGTGTTGTTATATTTGTGGCAGAATGAATTCAGAGAATAATGCATATCTATTTAAGCCCATTATAATTTAGAGAGTAGCAGAGTTTTGTAAAGAAACTTGCGTTTATGAGTCCTGGTAAGTGTGATAGTTTCAACGATTTTAGTGAAATAACAGTAAAATAAAACAGGACTGCAAGCGTTTGGCAAGATAAAAAACCAAGCACCGCGTCAGATGGAGAGTGTTTTACGGTCCATAAGCAACGGAGTACCAAAGGCCAAACGGGGTCAAATGCATTTAAGGATAGAAAGAAAATAGGTGAATAGTAACAAAGATGGAAATATTTTCCAGGTCAGTAAACTCAGATAGAAGATGAAATCGTCGTAACTGGGATAGCACCAATGACCTGGAAGTAGGTACACCATGAGACTTACGGATTTTATGTATACATACATGGCGGAATTATGATGTAACCACGTGCTAAAACTTCTCATAAATTTTTTATTTTTACAAATTTTTACAAAATTTTTTCGATTCTGTCTTCTGCATAATGGAATTGATACAATTATGCAATTTTTTTTTTTTATTCGTGGTTTTAAAATACAGACAGTCTGAATCTACCATTCGTTTCTCTTTATAATTTCCAAATAATTTTTTTAAATACTTTAAAATCAAAATTGCGTAAATATGTGTGCCAGAAACAGTAGTTAAAAGTTAAGGAAATAGATTTTTGGGAGATCTCTTATTATGACTGACTTTTATCCCATTATTATATTAGGTTGTCAAGAAAGTCCTTGCGGTTTTTAACCTTTAAATTCAGATGCACGGCGGTGCCCCAGCATGGCCACAGCTCATAAGCTGAAACTAGAATCAATCAATCAATCATATCTCGGCTCAAACAAAACCTTATTAATCGAAATAAACACCATCAGAATCAACACACTTTTGCCAACGCAAAACAAATTTATGCCAATAGCGTAAAAATCCTACGTTTTGGTGACGATGAAGTCGTTGAAGGCGTGTTTGGCATCGTCTTGGTTATTGAAGCATTTTTCACGCAGGAAGTTGTCGAGATGCTTGAAAAAGTGGTAGACCGTAGGCGAAATGTCTGGTGAGTATGGCAGATGAGGCAGAGTTTCATAGCCCAATTTGTTCAACTTCTGCAGGGTCAGTTATGCGACGTACGGCCGAGCGTTGTCGTGGAGAAGAATTGGTCCTTTTCTATCGACCAATGCTGGCTGTTGTTGTCGGAGTTTCTTATGCATTTCATCCATTCGCTGACAGTACTTCTCCGCCGTAATTGTTTCGCCTGGATCTAAAAAGCTGTGATAGATGAGACCGGCCGCAGACCACGAAACAGTCATCATGACCTTTTGGTGCAACTTTGGCTTCGAGAAGTGCCGTGGAGCTTCGTCGGCGTGCAACCACTGAATTGAGCGTCGTCGGTTCTAAAGAGTCCACTTTTCATCGCAAGTCACAATCCGGTCGAGAAACGGGTCGTTCTTGTTGCGTAAAAGAAGGGAAGACGACATTTCAAAACAGCGTTTTTTTCTTCTTTTTTTTTTGGTTGTCGTTCACAATATTGGTTACATTGCTTCTGTCTGTGAGCGATTTGTCAAACATCTTTCCAAAGCATTTAATCGGATTTTCCTCTATTGATGAAATGATCTCACCTTGTACTTGTAGCATGATTTTGTTGGTTACTTTGCCCCTTCTGATCATAATATCCCCTAGATATTTTGGGCTTAAAATTCATTCTAGCCCCATGTTGCCATGTGTTCAAGTGAAGTCCCTTTCTGCCTCCACATGGGTTGTAGTTGTTACCGTGATATCATCCATGACCTAACAAAATAAGTCATGCTTTGTATTAAAAAATAACCTATAAATGTGGTCCAACCGATGTGTTGGCTAATCTGTGGTTTTTTCCATTTTCTAATTATTTGCATTTGTTCTTGATAAACTCTTGTTTATCCTGCTGTTATCTCCACTCTACGTGTATGGTGTGCCTGCACACCATTGCCCAGGGATAGATAATGCAGATAACGGATCCCAATAGTATATACGGATATTTTTTTCCCTTAGTCAGTTACTATAACCGCTAACTCTGTTTATATATATATATATATATATATATAAACGTAAATATCAAACGATGACATGAGTGCTCAACACCGTATTGATGGATATAATTTCTTTATTTGTGAATTAAGGCTACCATTGGTTTCATGTTAGCAAAAGTAGGAAAATATCCTTGTGTCTTAGCAATTTTTCGAGCTAATTACATGGAGAAAAGTGTTCACCTCCATTTTGGAAATATGTGTGCGTGAATATATATGTGTGTGTGTTGTGTGTATAATGTATATGAATATATATATGTGTGTGTATCCATACATGCATATATATATGTATATTTATGTATATATATATGTATATATACATATAAATATGTCTGTGTATATATATATATATATATTATATATATATATATTAGAAGGTTTGGAGATGATGTGCAGGTATTTATATTAGAAGAAATGAGGTACTCAGAAATTCGGATGGTTTTATATTTACAGATATTTATTTGTATATTACATGTTTTTATACATCATATATCATATTTCATATATATATATATATATTAGCGCTTTCGTCCATTCTGGTGGATTTTTCAAATTGAACTAAGTTCCTGTGGAAAAAATTTGACCATTTTATAGTGTTATTGAGTGTGTAGTGGTGGGGAGGAATATAAGATAGTACAAGAGGGTGATGAATGGGAAGAAAGTGAGAGAGAGAGCATGTGTGTGTGTGTATGTGTGTGTGTGTGTGTGTGTGTGTGTGGTGTGTGTGTGTGTGTGTGTGTGTGTGTTTGTATCTGAAAATGGTGTCTCTGACAGTCAGAGAGTTAATTTACTACTATCATGTTCTTAAGAATGAAATCAACCTCTCTGTCTATATATCTACCCTCTTTATAATGTTGGCAAATGAAATAGAGATAAGAATGTGCATTGTCCGTTTGATTGGAAAATTTCTATAAGTGGCTGAAGATTGCTCGACATTTTAAAACTGATGTAATACTTACAGTGTTTAATAAAATGAAGTAGCATGAAACAATTGTACTATTCTACCTTGGATATACTTGTTGCTTATGTTGATTATAATCACCCCATTTGATTTATATGGATAATACTATACAGAATTCTGGTGCCTTTGACTTAAGTACTATATTCATCTGAATGCAAATTTTGCTGATCTTATAATTATATATATATATCACGTGATCACGTGACCGACCAGTCCATCAGATGTAATTACACATCGCTGGTCACAATGCGTTCGCATTCTTTTAGCCTTCGAATGACGCCACCCCGCTGGCTAAGCGAGCAGGCCAACAGAAGAAAGAGTGGTGAAAGAGTACAGCAGGGATCACCACCCCCTGCCAGAGCCTCGTGGAACTTTTAGGTGTTTTCGCTCAATAGACACTCACAATGCCCGGCCTGGGAATCGAAACCGCGATCCTACGACAGCGAGTCCGCTGCCCTAACCACTGGGCCATTGCGCCTACACACACACACACACACGCACACACACACACATATATATATATATATATATATATATATATCCACGCACACATATATATATACACATATATACGCACGCACAAACACACTCGTTTTTACTCGTTTATTAATTGTTCTTATTTTAATCTTATGTCCATTATCTTGAAATCTTTCATCACATACCCGCGACCTTTCCAGCGGCCCTTTCCATCCACACGTATCTTCTTGATAGCCCAGTCAAATCTGTCTGTCTATGATGTACATTCTTATCTAGGCATGTTTTGTGTCTGTATCTGTGTGTGTGTGTGTGTGTGTGTGTGTGTGTGTGTGTGTGTGTGTGTTTGCATACGCATGTCTATATGTTTTGCATGTGTACTTGTGTGTGTGTGTGTGTATATGGACTTGCCCACCACAGTGTTTGCATTTGTGCCTTTTTGTTGTTTTTACCATTATTGTCGTGGTTCTTAGTGGTACTAATACTTGGTATGCTGGTTCTCCCCCTCACCTACATTTTCTCTTCTATTGCTGCTGCTGTTCTTCTTGACCCTTATTTTGGTATTGTTCTCGTATCTTTTTATGTTTCTGTTCGTTCATGTTGATGCCATTGCGGTTGTTGTTATTCGTGTTGTTGATGGTGCGGCCATTTGGGAAGTTACTGTATGCGTATCTGTGTGTGTATCCGTTCCCTTTATATAATTTTTTGCTTACTTAATTATCTTCATTTCTTATATTTCATCATAAGTATGTGCATGTTTGTCTTTTGTGTGTGTATAATACTCTCTCTTTTACTCTTTTACTTGTTTCAGTCATTTGACTGCGGCCATGCTGGAGCACCGCCTTTAATCGAGCAACTCGACCCCGGGACTTAATCTTTGTAAGCCCAGTACTCATTCTATCGGTCTCTTTTGCTGAACCGTTAAGTGACTGGGACATAAACACACCAGCATCGGTTGTCAAGCAATGCTAGGGGGACAAACACAGACACACAAACATATATATATATATATATACATATATACGATGGGCTTCTTTCAGTTTCCGTCTACCAAATCCACTCACAAGGCTTTGGTCGGCCCGAGGCTATAGTAGAAGACACTTGCCCAAGGTGCTACGCAGTGGTACTGCGTACCGGAACCATGTGGTTGGTATGCAAGCTACTTACCACACAGCCACTCCTGCGCCTATGTGTTGATAACATCTTAACCTCTATTATTAACTGAGCCTCTATGTTCTACTTACAATATGTGTATATACACACACACACACACACACACACATACTTTGTGATATTGTTATTTAGTCTGGCAATTTACTCTTTGGATCGCTATTTTCATCTTGATCTTGAGTATTCATTCTGTTTGTAATGTAAAGTCTTAGTTTGTATAGAGAGAACAGGATCGTATGAACTATTGGAAGGCCAACAAATAACAAGAGTAAAATGAAAGGAATGGCAACTGATGGATTATTCCAGTCTGTGAAGAAATAAATAACTCGAGTATTTCTTGTTGTTGTTCCACCACTGAAGAAATAGACGAGTGAAAACATTATGTAGATGAGAAAAGCAGTAATGTCTTGCCAGACATGATAAATACGGAAGGGTTTGGCTGTTATGAATATGTTCAACAAAATATAGAGGCTGTTTAAGGCATGTTCCATTACATTCAGGTACATATGATGGCCGTTGCCTCCTAGAAAGTAAAAGAAAAAGATTTAAAACAAAAACAGCAACAAAAACGAAAAAATATCAAACAGCAACAGCACAAATTACAATTTTATTTTAATTTTATTGACAAAGGTGACAAGCAAAATGCTTAGTGGCATTTCATCCGTTCTTACATTCTGTGTTCAAATTCCACTGAGAATCATCATCATCGTTTAACGTCCGCTTTCCATGCTAGCAAGGGTTGGACGGTTTAACTGGGGTCTGGCAAGCCCGAAGGCTGTACCAGACCAGTCAGATCTGGCGGTGTTTCTACAGCTGGATGCCCTTCCTAACGCCAACCACTCTGTGAGTGTAGTGGGTGCTTTTTATGTGCCACCGACACAGGTGCCAGACAAGGCTGGAGAATGGCCACACTCGGATGGTGTATTTTACGTGCCACCGGCACGGAGGCCAGGCAGGGCTGGCACGGCCTTGCTTTTTATCTTTTCAGAGTTGAGTACTGGGGTCAGTGTAATCAACTAGTCCCCTCCCGCCAAAATTTCAGGCCTTCTGCCTGTAGTAGAAAGGAATATGATTTTATTGATAATTATCAATAAAATAATTAAAGCAGCTGAGCAATTGTGCTTATTCAGAGAGAACTCTGTAAGAGAAAAACTTGACATGATGAAAGAAAACTGACTAATTTTCAAATCAGCAAGTCAATTTTAGTGCCATTCAAGTGAAAAAGCAAGCTCAATCTGTATAGATACAATAATTGGGATTTTACTTTTATAAATTTCAAAAAGAATAAAACAATCTTAAAACAGATTTCTCAGTTGTATAAATGTAAAAAATCAAAATCAAAAATCAAAATTAAATTCGATGACTGGCACCCGTGCTAGCGGGGTGCAAAGAGTACCATACGAGTGTGATCATTGACAGAGCGGCTCACCAGCTTCCATGCCAGTGGCACTTAAAAGGCACCATTCGAACGTGATCATTACCAGCGTCGCATTACTGGCACTCGAGCCCCGTGCTAGTAGGGTATTAAGAGCACCATCCGAGCGTGATCGTTGCCAGAGCAGCTACCTGGCCTCCGTGCCGGGGGCACGTAAAAGACACCATTCGAGCGTGATCATTACCAGCATCGCCTTACAGGCACCTGTGCCGGTGGCATGTATAAAAGATTCAAGCGAGGTCGTTGCCAGTACCGCCTGACTGGCCCCCGTGCCGGTGGCACGTAAAAGCACCCACTACACTCTCGGAGTGGTTGGCGTTAGGAAGGGCATCCAGCTGTAGAAACTCTGCCAGATCAAGATTGAAAGGAATTTCATTCAATGCTCTTATGACTCTGCCACTTCACAGCCCACCTACTAACTGTATTTATAGAAGAAGACATTTTAACCATGGCATAATCTTTGGGCTGACTCAGCAGAGCACTGTGTGAGACTAAGCTGACCATTTGGATAACACATCTAGGCCATCCAACAGACATTCAAACAACTGGAACCATCATTCACTGAAACCAATGTAAGATTTATTCATTACTACAATTAACATCACTCTTGAATTCTTTCTTAGTTATGGTAAGGTGAACATTATTTTTCTTGGAATACAGTGTGTGACCTGACAAACATTTTAAGAGAATGATAACATTTAATTCACAAGTTATGTCAACCTGTGGCAACTGTAGAAAACACACCCACAGAACCAAATAACCACAAAGTGAACTTTCCTGACCACAGAACCATGCTTGTATCCATATTTAGATTGTCCTATTTCTTGTTTTACGTCATCAGTTGAGAGAACAAATTGTTGAGGAATAAATTTTTCCCACTTAACTTGTTTAAATTGCACAGAAAATAAAATAATTTATGAATGTACCAAGAGAATTAGTCATTAGAAATGATAAGTTACTCTTGGTAATGTTGGTGATGGTTAACAATAGGTCAGCCCTAAACGAACAGGCATAATGTCAAATGCACTCCAACTGTAATCATCCTGTTTTTTAGAGGCATACAGAACTACATTATCTAATATAATCAATTCTCTACTTAAGACAATATACTCTTTTACTTGTTTCAGTCATTTGACTGTGGCCATGCTGGAGCACCGCCTTTAGTCGAGCAAATCGACCCCAGGACTTATTCTTTGTAATCCTAGTACTTATTATATCAGTCTCTTTTGCCGAACTGCTAAGTTACAGGGATGTAAACACACCAGCACTGGTTGTCAAGCGATGTTGTGGGGGACAAACACAAATGTATACACACACACACGCATATATATATATATGACGGGCTTCTTTCAGTTTCCGTCTACCAAATCCACTCACAAGGCTTTGGTCGGCCCGAGGCTATAGTAGAAGACACTTGCGCAAGGTTCCACGCAGTGGGACTGAACCCGGAACCATGTGGTTAGTAATCAAGCTACTTACCACACAGCCACTCCTACGCCTATATATTTGAACTATGGAAAATTTGGTTGGGAAATTTTTTTGCATATCAAGCTACCATATAGGAGTTCCTTCATTGGTATCTTGTTACTCATAGGTGATGTGTCTTTGAGTATGAATGTGTATGAGCAGTAAAGTGGTTGGCATAGGAAAGGCATGCAGCTGCAGAAACCATGCCAGAGCAGACAATAAGGCTTGGTGCAGTATTCTGACTTGCCAGTTCCTGTCAATCCGTCCAACCTTTGGCAACAGGAAAAACAGACACTAAACAATGAGGACAGGGTGGAGGAGGAAGAGGAGGGTCTGTTTAATCATGGCTGACCAATAACAGACATCCAGTTTTGACTTTATTGAAATCACCTGTAACTACATTGCTAATATCCTCAGGAGAAAAATATGAAAATCTTATAATTTCATTTCTTCTACAGCAAATGTGTTGCCCTGTTCTTGCCTAAGAAATCAACAGTGTCATCAAAAGAAGACAAGAAAAGTAAGCAAGAATTTTAAAAAAAAGTAAGAAATGAACACAGAAAGGAAGAAGACTTACTATGATAAAGTAGAAGCCAATATCCACATGTGATCAATACACCATTGGAGTAGGAAATATTGGAAAAGAGCCAGAGCATCTTCATTGACCAATGGAGTGAGTGACCGTTGGCTGCAAAGAGAATGGTAGATATACTTCAGTTTACAAATATGTGCCACGATAAAGTTTCACACATTCATGCATACATACATACAAATATACATGCACACATCATTATCATCATCATCATCATCATCATCGTTTAACGTCCGCTTTCCATGCTAGCATGAGTTGGACGATTTTGACTGAGGGCTGGTGAACCAGATGGCTGCACCAGGCTCCAATCTTGATTTGGCAGAGTTTCTACAGCTGGATGCCCTTCCTAACGCCAACCACTCCGAGAGTGTAGTGGGTGCTTTTTAAGAATCACACTGCACATGCCCATCCCACTCCCACCACCTATACTGGAAGTCCTTGTCTTCTGACCCCTATTGGATGTCTTTCCACTGAAAACCTCCAATGGCTTAAATGCTCCCCCATCTCTACTCAGTGTTTTATCTCCTATGGAATGTAGCAATTATGTAGTGCATAAAATGATGGTGTAGTGTATGCCAGTAGAAGGCTATTGTATAGCTTATGAATTCTGCCAAATGTGAGCTTTCTTTCCAGGTACATGACGCTGCTGTCCCCCATCCCAGGGTCTTGCGGGCCGATATCTCCCACAGCCTCAGAGTTGGCACACTGAAAGGTAGGTCTGGAGAGATAGTCGAGATGCTTGAATGGAGATCTGTAGATTTGTGCTGCATCCAAGAAGTAAGGTGGAGAGGAAGTTCTGCTAGGTTTCTCACAAGCAAAGATCATAGGTATAAGATTTTCTGGGTAGGGAACACTGACAGGGTCAGGGGCATGTGTATACTTCTTGCGGAGAAATGGGTTGATAAGGTAATCAAGGTAGACAGAGTCTGTGATAGAATACTTAAGCTTAGATTAGTGCTACAACATGGATTGGCAATTATTATCTCAGCTTATGCCTCTCAGCCAAGGCTACCTGATGAACAGAAAGACCAATTTTATGACATTCTCTTGCAGACTGCCTCATCAACGAATGACAGAGACCTTCACTTTGTGGCTGGCAACTTCAATGGACATGTTGGACAACATGCAGGGGGCTTCCATGGTGTACATGGTGGCTATGGATTTGGTTCCCGCAATGAGGAGGGAAACAGGCTGCTGGAGTTCTGTGGTGTAAAGGATCTTATGGTCTCTAAAACTAACTTCAGGAAACCTGCCAGTCACCTATTCACCTACCAGTCTGGTAGACGCACTAATCAGATTGACTACATCCTCACCAGGAAACAGGAAAGACGGCTACTTATAAATGCCAAAACATTCCCAGACTTTACCTTTCATCCTTTCGGGGTCAATAAATAAAGTACCAGTTTCGCACTGGGGTTGATGTAATTGACTTAATCCCTTTGTCTGTCCTTGTTTGTCCCCTCTATGTTTAGCCCCTTGCGGGTAGTAAAGAAATAAATATGCTGTGCTTGAGAAGATGACCTATCAAGCCAAGTGAAATTGTAGTAGTGGCGGATACTGACATCATGCCAGTGGCACCCATGCCAGTGGCACCCATGCCAGTGGCAGTAAAAACTCCCATTACGCTCTCGGAGTGGTTGGTGTTAGGATGAGCATCCAGCTGTAGAAACCTTGCCAAATCAGACTGGAGTTTGGTGCAGCCCTTTGGCTTACCAGCCCTGGTTGAAACTGTCCAACTGATGCCAGCATGGACAATAGATGTTAAAAGATGATGATGATGATGTGTGTATGTGTGTGTGCATGTGTGTGCGTGCACATATTTATCTGTGCCTGTGTGCACATGCGTGTGTATGTGTGTATAGATATATACCACATGACATTATAAAAGAAACAGAATGATGAAAAAACACACTTAGAATCCTCACACAGCCTACATTTGAAGAACACAAAAAAATAACAAGACTATTGCATTAAATCCATTATGGATTTTGCCAGTTCTCTCTTGGTTCTTAACCTCACTCCCAACAAACAACACAATATTGTGCACTCAGCCCCAATACATGCTTTTCACTCAAAGCCACATATATAATAAAGCAAATAACTACACCACATATGTAATAAAGCAAAACTATTCAAACTAATAAATGAGCTTTGCCCACACAAATCCCTACAGCTGTTAGGAAGGAATTACAACCGTGGTTCGTGGTCTGCTACCACAACAGCTCCTTTATAGGATCCAGTTAGCTCAAGACATCATCAGGAGGAACCACATCTGGTTTCGGCCCCTACTCCACTACTAATGCCATTGTTTGTTTTGGTAAGCTTTAGCCACTGATTTGAAATTATAAGCTATCAATAGTAATTTAGTTTTGTAAGTTAGAAGTGGATCAGTCCTTCTAAGCTTACTTCTGGTTGATGCTCAATTTGAATATCTGCACAATAATATGAATGGAGAGTTGGAATTTTCAGAGGATTTGCTGTTCTTGACAGAAAAGATTGTGTGTAATCTGGAAATGAGATACAATGGGAATGACAAGAGAACAGATGGATTTTATGAATGCATCTGTTTGGAGGGAGAATGCAGATCGATGACTCAGAAGAGTTGTGGCCTTTGTAGCAGTGATAGCAAGATTACTTCTCTTGGATGTGGTCTAAGTAGCTTGTGTTTAGTGTATAAGTGTAGTACTCCTATGTATATCTTATTTGAGATTGCCAGAAGAACAGCAATTGCTCAAGGTTGAAGTATTTTCTGGTACTGAAAAGGAAGTCTAGTCATTGAAATGCAACTTTGATAATGCTATATGTGTGAAGACAATCATAACATTGAGCACTTCATATTACACTACAACACCTGTGCAATGAAACAAATAATTAAAATGAAAGATTACATGAACAAGTAAGCTTCTGTATATTTTTCCTAGCATTTGTAGCAATGTTGAAGGTTTTGTATGTTGTGTGTTGAGAATAGACTAATGCCTACAAAGCAAATGAGTCTTCTTCTCCTGTGCATATATTTTCATGTGACAGTGCATTAAAAGTAAATCAGGTTATGAGTGTTCTCTACTTTCCAAAATGATCCCTTGGAATTTTAGCTCAGCTTTAAAACTAAGAAGCATTTACTAATCTAATCTATTGTATTATCATTATACTATTTCCACACAGACTGGAACAACGTCTCACTAGTTGCTTTACTGCATCTGGTTTGGTATATTACTGAGTTCAAATTCTTTAGTGGTTTTTATTGTACCTAGCACAAGCTTTGGGCAGATAAGAGGTGTAGAGGTATCACAGGAAGATTAATGGAGAATATAGACTTTGTGTGTAGCAAATGTACAGGTACAATGAGTACTAGAAATGCACAGACAATAGACTCCCTCAAATGCTTGGGGTGATCATTGGAAGTAGTAGACAGCTTCTGTTGCCTAGGATACCAAATTAGCAGTGGAGGAGGAAGTTCTGAAATTGTAGTTGCTAGAATAAATATGGGCTGGGCAAAGACCAGTGAGCTTCTCTCCTTGTTGGTAACTAAGGGCCTCTCCCTTAGAGTGAAAGGCAGATTGTATTATGCTTGTGTACATACAGCTATGTTACATAGCAGTGAAACATGGGCTTTGACTAGTGAAGGCTTGAAAGAAATGAAGCCAGTACACTCTGACAAAGTGTAAATGATTTAAGAGGAAAACTGGGTACAGGAGGAATCAGATATTGTGTGCAAGAGAGAAGACAGCACTGGTTTGGTCATGGGATGCTTATGTATGAGGATACTTATGTAAAGAAGAGCCAAGCACTAATTGTGGGGGGAACCTGTGGAAGGGGTAGACCCTGGAAGGCATGGGATGAAGTGGTGAGAAAGGATCTTTGGATGCTGGGCCTTACTGAGGAGATGGCAAGGGACTGGGAAACACGGAAATTTGTAGGGC
The DNA here is from genome assembly GCF_006345805.1 of Octopus sinensis. NCBI lineage: Eukaryota > Metazoa > Mollusca > Cephalopoda > Octopoda > Octopodidae > Octopus > Octopus sinensis. The sequence goes on from NC_043002.1 coordinate 8,984,090, forward strand.
TTGAGAAGACATCAAGCTAAGTAAAACCACTGTCTTCAACATTACATGCTTGTTCTTTCAGGTGTTGGTGCCACAAAAAGTACCTGTGCCACTGCTGTGTAAATGCACCTGTGCTGATGGCACATAAGAAGCACCCAGCACACTGTTAAGTGGTTAGTGTTAAGCATGACATCAAGCCATAGAAACCTTGCCACAATAGACAACCGGAGTTTGGCCAACTCCATGTTAAACCGTTCAACCCATGCCAGAATGGAAAACAGACACTAAATAATGACCAGAGGATAATGGCTATCTTCTCAGCCTTAGTATATGCCCCAACTTTTTTTATGCACTTCAAATTCATCCTTGGTACTAAAATGGTTCCTCACTATTGTCTCATCCATTCTGAACAGAACTGAATTTATCAAAGAAATGTTATTTATATCAGTTCCGTGAATTAGGAAAAACACTTTGCATAGGCAACAACATGGCCTCCATACCATATTGCTCAAGCTTGGATCTGATTGAACTCCCTATATTGGAGAGATAGAAAAGAACACTTCAACGCAAACAGCACCAGGACAAGCTACCAGTTTGTGTAGCTGAGGCAGTCTTTCATACATTGAACTGCTTAACCACAGACAACACTGTTCCAGTGAGGTGGGCAACTAGGATCTTCATCCATAGCCATAAATGAGAGAGGACAAAGATATATTCAGGTATTCAGACTCAATTTGATTATTTTTTTTTATGTTTCCTTTTTCAGGAACAGCTTGATGTATTGGTCAATGGTATTGGAGAACAGGGCGGCGAGCAGGCAGAAACGTTAGCACGCCGGGCAAAATGCTGAACGGTATTTTGTCTGCCGTTACGTTCCGAGTTAAAATTCCGCCAAGGTCGACTTTGCCTTTCATCCTTTCAGGGTCAATAAATTAAGTACCAGTTATGCACTGGGATCGATGTAATCGACTTAATCCGTTTGTCTGTCCTTGTTTGTCCTCTCTGTGTTTAGCCCCTTGTGGGTAGTTAAGAAATAAGTATTTTGTCTGCCGCTACATTCTGAGTTCAAATTCCGCCGAGGTCGACTTTGCCTTTCATCCTTTCGGGGTCAATTAAATAAGTACCAGTTATGCACTGGGGTCGATATAATCAACTTAATCTGTTTGTCTGTCCTTATTTGTTCCCTCTGTGTTTAACCCCTTGTGGGTAATAAAGAAATATATATTGCATGAACACCGTTCCTATAACAGTAAAAAATAAACTATGTTTCAACACAAAAAAAAAGCAAAACTCCTATTACAAATAAATAAATTACAATGAAACATAAAACTATAAACATAAAACTATAAATATTGTAGTATAACTACTACAATATCTGACTGGTATCCTTCCTTATCAATCCTGGAGTGTTGAAAGCCAACTCTGATGAGATCACAAAAAGGGACATAGCTAAAAACTTTAGACTACATTATCCTATACTTTATCAGGTCTGCTATCCTCCACACTCTCATCTTTCAAATATGTATCACAAAAGAAGTGAACATCTTTATAATTCTCTTTACTCTTTTTACTCTTTTACTTGTTTCAGTCATTTGACTGCGACCATGCTGGAGCACTGCCTTTAGTCGAGCAAATCGACCCCGGGACTTATTCTTTGTAAGCCCAGTACTTATTCTATCGGTCTCTTTTGCCGAACCGCTAAGTGGCGGGGATGTAAACACACCAGCATCGGTTGTCAAGCAATGCTAGGGGGACAAACACAGACACACAAACATATACACACACACTTGTATATATATATACATATATACAACAGGCTTCTTTCAGTTTCTGTCTACCAAATCCACTAACAAGGCATTGGTCGGCCCAAGGCTATAGCAGAAGACACTTGCCCAAGATGCCACGCAGTGGGACTGAACCCGGAACCATGTGGTTGGTTAGCAAGCTACTTACCACACAGCCACTCCTGCGCCTATTAGTTTCTCACAAACAACTTTATATATACTTCTACAAGGAAAGGGGAAGTCAATGTAATCAACAACAGTACATTATTAATGCATATAGTAAAGACTCCAGAGATTTTTATTTCATATTCAAAAAGGCATAGAGAATTTTCATAGTAACTTACCTCTATTTTTAAACCTTGGTATATATTGAAAGCATATTACTATTGCCAGATCTGTTAAGACTGTCAAGGACAGCGATAGGTAACCCCATATTGTAGCATATGCCAGGATTTTGGCAACGTTATCGAAATCTCTTTGAATACAAAAAATCGTCAAGACTCCAGCCACGTGGTAAATGCTCCAGAAAATATTCCATATTAGATAGAAGTGTTTGGGTCTCTTAAACTAGAAAGATAGAAACCAAAATTAAATATAGTTTTGGATACAGAAAACTATGAAATTTACATAAGACACACATATTTTCTCTTAGATACTTATTGAGTGAAATATTATGAGAACTAATCCAGATCAAATGTACAAGGATAGTGTGTGTGTGTGTGTGTGTGTGTGTGTGTGTGTGCATGCGTATACATGTGTGAGTGTGTGCATGCTTGAATGTATGAACAGAGAGATGTATGGTAAATTTATGGGTATGTGTTTTTCATAAGGACACTTTCTTAAGCTCACTTTGAAAAAGTATATGCTATTCTTAAACCAGGGTTTTTGCTCTGTAACTAGAAAAGCAGGACTGATTAATTTTAATACTCCTACCACTTCAAGTGAACAAGTACTCAATTCCCTGACCACAGAGAGATTAGTGGCTTAATCATCATCATCATCATCATCGTTTAACGTCCGTTTTCCGTGCTAGCACGGGTAGGACGGTTTGACCGGGGTCTGGGAAGCCAGGGGCTGCACCAGGCTCCAGTCTGATCTGGCAGAGTTTCTACAGCTGGATGCCCTTCCTAACGCCAACCACTCCTCGAGTGTAGTGGGTGCTTTTTACGTGCCACCTGCACAGGTGCCAGGGGGCCAGTATCGTCCACGATCGGTTGGAGCTTTTAACGTGCCACCGGCACAGAAGCCAGCCATGGCGGCGCTGGCAACGGCCACATTCGGATGGTGCTTTTTATGTGCCACCGGCACAGAAGCCAGTCGGGGCGGCGCTGGCATCGGCCACGTTCGGATGGTGCTTTTTATGTGCTACCGGCACAGAAGCCAGGCGAGGCGGCGCTGGCAACAGCCACGTTCGGATGGTGCTTTTTATGTGCTACCAGCACAGAAGCCAGTTGAGGCGGCACTGGCAACGGCCACGTTCGGATGGTGCTTTTTATGTGCCACCGGCACAGGTATCACATCTACTATTTCCATTGATATTTATTTCGATGTTCATGTTCATGTACTTGACTCAACAGGTCTCCTCAAGCACAGCGGGACGTTCGGGATCCAGGGTACTTTGAATGGGCAGGGGCTATGCGGAACTGATGCAGGAAGCAGCCCGGGTCTTTGCAGTCACAGCATATCTCCATTTATATTAAACATAAACTGAATTGGTCAGCTCTAATTTTTAAAACAGCACAAGCATTGATGACAGTGATTTAATGATTGTAAATGTAACTTATAACTATTTTTAGTTTACTCTGTGGTTGGGAAATGAGTGTTTTGTCTCTTTTTACACCAAGGATGAAGTGTGTAGTCACAGAAACATCAAGATGTTCCACAAGACTTCTGTTTGGTATGTAATGTTTGTCCTTTTTATGTTGGTATATTTGGGAATAATTTGTTCCATCGTTTATTTCACACTAACATTGATCATAGTTCCAGTTAAGGTAGATTTCTCTCAGAAAATAAATACTTCCATTCAATTAATTAAAACACACCCAGTAAAGTTTGTGCATGTGTGTGTGTTTGTACACACACACATTAGGTTCATACTCACATACACAGGCACGTGTACACCTGTATATCCATATACACACATTAGCTTCATACACACACACACATGTGCATGCATGCACTTATATACGCGTATGCCAGGTCCTTGTTGTTCCCCTTGCCATCCATGCACCAAGCCAACTTTTCCCTCTTTCCAGTCCTTTCCGAATGCCCTCACCAGTTAATTCAAACATGTTTTTCCTTTCCATCTAATTTCTCTCCTTATCTATCCTTTCTGTAGAAGAATTTAAAGTTGAAACGTTAAAACCTTCTTCCATTTTTCCTGTGCATCAACCTAATACACTCTGTTTATTGTTCTTCTGCCTTTTGTGTGTGTGTGTGTGTATGTGTGCGTGTGTGTTTATGGACTGTATATCTGTGATCACCCCAGTTTGATCCTGTGTGACTGAACCTCCGCTTCTCTCAGACTTTCATCTCCTTTTCAACCTACTTCTTGGATTATTGTCCCCTCTCAAGGACTACCTTACCATGAAACTCCAACTGGATTGCCAGTGGAACTCTTTATTTCTTGGATTACAAGGTTCCTGGATCTTACTGTGCACTGTTGTTGATTTGTATCAGACCAAGTATTATCTCACCATATTTCCTATCTCTTGCATCCAACTCTCTTTCACACTTTCCAACACAACAAAAAAAACAGAAAAAAACCGTTTCTATGTTCACATTTCTTTCCTCGGTCACTTGCCTTCGCTTAGGTTTTTGCGAGTGAGCCTAATTCTATGATTATAATCTTAAGCATGCAAACTTAAAAAGCTTATCAAGTGTACATGCAGGTGTGCATACATGTGCGTGCACACACACATTTTTGTGTGAATGTGTGCATGTATAAAGTTGCTAAAAAGAGAAAAAGAATTCAAGAAACTTGTACATATGTAAGGTTGACATTCAAATAGATAAATAATTTAATGGCAGCTTATTAGGTGCTTGCTTCAATGTTATACCATACTACAGAATATGAATGTATGTTGTATGTGTGTGTGTGTGTGTGTGTGTGTGTGTGTGTGTGTGTGTGTGTGTCTGTGTGTCTGTGTGTGTGTGTCTGTGTGTGTGTGTCTGTGTGTGTGTGTGTGTGTGTGTGTGTGTGTGTGTGTGTGTGTGTGTGTGATGTGGAGTTGAGTTAACTTGTTCTATGCATATATATATATAAAAAAATTATTTGAGGGAATATTATTCCTAACTTACAGGGAAAAATTCAATTTAGAAATACTAAATCAAATTTCACAAAATTAGGCCTCACTGAGGAAATGACCAGAGACCGAGACCTTTGGAAATATTCTGTACGTGAGAAGACCAGGCAGGACAAGTGAGCCCAGCCCACTTATGAATGCCTTTCCTCCCTTGGACACAAAGACCGGTTGAGGCAAGCGAAGTCGATATAGAACCTCATCCGACGACAGACACCCATCCCAACCCCCCATGCTTGCGAAGACATGTTGGGGCAAGCGAAATCGAAACCGAATTGAACCAGCCAGGATCCCTGGCCTGGTGGTACGTAAAAGCACTATCCGACTCGGGGCCGTGGCACGTAAAATACTCCAATGCGACCGTACGACAGGCACCCATGCCAACCCCCTTTGCTTGTGAAGACATGTTGGGGCAAGCGAAATCGAAATCGAATTGAACCAGCCAGGATCCCTGGTCTGGTGGTACGTAAAGCACTATCCGACTCGTGGCCGTGGCACGTAAAATACTCCAATGCGACCGTACGACAGGCACCCTTGCCAACCCCCTTTGCTTGTGAAGACATGTTGGGGCAAGCGAAATCGAAATCGAATTGAACCAGCCAGTATCCCTGGTCTGGTGGTACGTAAAGCACTATCCGACTCGTGGCCGTGGCACGTAAAATACTCCAATGCGACCGTACGACAGGCACCCTTGCCAACCCCCTTTGCTTGTGAAGACATGTTGGGGCAAGCGAAATCGAAATCGAATTGAACCAGCCAGGATCCCTGGTCTGGTGGTACGTAAAAAGCACTATCCGACTCGTGGCCGATGCCAGCACCGCCTCGACTGGCTTCCGTGCCGGTGGCACATAAAATACACCAATCTGACCGTGGCCGTTGCCAGCCCCGCCTGGCACCTGTGCAGGTGGCACGTAAAAAGCACCCACTACACTCACGGAGTGGTTGGCGTTAGGAAGGGCATCCAGCTGTAGAAACATTGCCAAATTAGACTGGAGCCTGGTGCAGCCTTCTGGCTTCCCAGAACCCCGGTCGAACCGTCCAACCCATGCTAGCATGGAGAACGGACGTTAAACGACGACGACATAATATATGTATATATATATATGATTGATTGATTGATTCTAGTTTCAGCTCATGAGCTGTGGCCATGCTGGGGCACCGCCATATATATATAATTAGAAAAAAAACACCTTTTATCAATTCAAAATGAACAATTAAATTACACCATCTAGAAAATTACATATAATAGAAATATTAAAAATAAAATAACAATAATATACTGATGATTAAATAAATTGCAAAATAATAATAAAAACATATATCATCATCATCATCATCATTTAGCGTCCGCTTTCCATGCTGACATGGGTTGGACGGTGCAACTGGGGTCTGGGAAGCCAGAAGGCTGCACCAGGCCCATTTCATTTCATTTCATTTCATTTGAGTTTGAGTCCATGCTCAGGCCAAGTCGAAGACTCCACCCTTAGAGTCTGGTGTGGTTGCCAGGTTGTATTCTCTGTTTAATTTTGACCTGTGTAGGAGCGAGTTTGAGTCAGTTTGTGCTCATTGTGTATATCCTGGGAGATGGGGTTCATCTCTAATGGTGCTTAAGTATCTATACAGCTGCAATTTGAATGATTCCACACTGCATCCTGATAGATTTCTGACATGTACCGGAATGGAGTTGAATAGTTGTGCTCCTCGAACCAACAGACTTGACTCTCGCAGGGTTTTTGCTGCCTGGCCAGCCTTTTTGTTGATTGGTGGTAGCTGGCAGCGTCTTCCGTGGCGCAGTGAGTGGTAGGTTTTGATACCAAAGTTTGGCACCTTTTGCTCTATCATTTTCCAAATGTATATAATTCGGTATCGCTCAAATCTTCTTTCTATTGAGTACATCTTCAAGGTTTTGAGTCTTTGCCAATAGTCCAGGTCCCTCGTTTCTGAGAAGTATGAGGTAAAATTTCTTTGGAGCGATTCCATCTTAGATAGTTGGCCCTTTGTTGTTGGTGACCACAACTGAGAACAGTAGTCAATCCTCGGAAGTATCATACTGTTCCAGAGGGTTTTCATTGTTGAGGTATCTCTTGATTTGAAGGTGCGCAAGATCCACCCGCTGTCTAAAGACTCCGCCGGTTACGACGACGAGGGTCCCAGCTGATACGATCAACGGAACAGCTTGCTCGTGAAATTAACGTGCAAATGGCTGAGCATTCCACAGACACGTGTACCCTTAATGTAGCTCTCGGGGATAATCAGCGTGACACAGAGAGTGACAAGGCTGACCCTTTGAAATACAAGTACAACTCATTTTTGCCAGCTGAGTGGACTGGAGCAACGTGAAATAAAGTGTCTTGCTCAAGGACACAACGCATCACCGGGAATCGAAATCACAACCTTACGATCATGAGCCGAATGCCCTAACCACTAAGCCACGCGCCCTCACTCCACCCGCTGTACTTTCTTGCAGTAAGACAGACTGAGTCAAGGTGTTCTCTGAATTTTAGGCTGGTTCCCATGTGGATGCCTAAATCTTTCACATACTGTTTTTCCATTATTTGTTGTCCTGATGGGTTTCTGTAGTTTGTTGTATTTTTCAGATCTTGATCTGTTCCGTAGTGAATTAGTTAAAACTTCTTATCATTGAACAACATGTTGTTTGTTTCCTGCCATTTATATATGGTGGTCAGGTCCTTTTGTAAGGCCTCTGTATCCACCTCGTCTTTGATTTGTCTCATGACCCTGGTGTCATCAGCAAAGGATGAGACGTTGCTGGTTGTATCTTCATCTATGTCAGAGATGAGGAGGAGAAACAGGATTGGGCCGAGTACTGTACCCTGAGGAACACTGCTGGTCACAGGTGATGGTGTTGAATGGGTTCCATTCACAGTGACTGTTTGAGTTCTATTTGTAAGGAACTCATGTATCCATGTACCAACTTTTCCTCCTACTCCTAGCTTTCGAAGTTTGTGACCCAGGATGCCATGATCTACCTTGTCAAATGCCTTGGCAAAGTCGAGGTAAATAACATCTGTGTTGTATCCATTCTTTAGTATCCATTGCCAGTCTGATCTGGCAATGTTTCTACGGCTGGATGCCCTTCTTAACGCCAAAATATATTTGGTATATATATATATTTGGTATATATATATATATATATATATTATATATATATATATATATATATATATATATATATATATATATATATATCATCATCATCATCATCATCATCGTTTAACGTCCGCTTTCCATGCTAGCATGGGTTGGACGGTTCAACTGGGGTCTGGCAAGCCCGAAGGCTGCACCAGGCCAGTCAGATCTGGCAGTGTTTCTACAGCTGGATGCCCTTCCTAACGCCAACCACTCCGAGAGTGTAGTGGGTGATTTAATGTGCCACCGACACAGGTGCCAGACGAGGCTGGCAGACGGCCACGCTCGGATGGTGTTTTTTATGTGCCACCGACACAGGTGCCAGACGAGGCTGGCTGACGGCCACGCTCGGATGGTGTTTTCTTATGTGTCACCGACACAGGTGCCAGACGAAGCTGGCAGACGGCCACGCTCGGATGGTGTTTGTTACGTGCCCTCAGCACGGAGGCCAGTCGTTGCGGTACTGGCTACGGTCACGTTCGGATGGTTTTCTTATGTGCCACCGGCACTGGTACCACAAGGATACAAATTCCATTGATGTTCATCTATTTTGATTTGGTTCGATTTGATTTGATTTGATTCGATTCGATTCTCACTTGCCTCAACAGGTCTTCACAAGTGTCACAAGAAGGAAGGTATGCACAGGTGGACTGACTACGTCCCAGGTAGGGGCCACGGATTATGGCTTCACTAGTCTTGCCGGGTCTTCTCACGCACAGCATACTTCCATAGGTCTCGGTCTCTAGTCATTTCCATGGTGAGACCTAACGTCCGAAGGTCGTGCTTCACCACCTCGTCCCAGGTTTTCCTGGGTCTACCTCTTCCACGGGTTCCCTCAACTGCTAGGGATTGGCACTTTCTCACACACCTATCTTCATCCATTCTCGCCACATGACCATACCAGCGCAATCGTCTCTCTTGCACACAACAACTGATGCTTCTTAGGTACAACATTTCTCTCAAGGTACTAACGCTCTGTCGAGTAAGTACACTGACATTACACATCCATCGGAGCATACTGGCTTCGTTCCTCACGAGCTTACGCATGTCCTCAGCAGTCATGGCCCATGTTTCACTGCTATGTAGCATGGCTGTTCGTACACATGCATCATACAGTCATACAGTCATATATATATATATATATATATAATTATAACATGATTACTGTATGTCACTTTTGTATCTTACACTATAACAGTGTGATATACAAAACCATGGAACAAGTTAGACACTAACTGTATTCACTTTCTTATGAAGAAAGGCTGAAGACGCTCGACCTTTATTCTCTAGAAAAACGCAGACGCCGTGGTGATCTCATTCTTGCTCACAACATCATAAGCGGAAAGTGTAACCTCTCGAAAGAGATGTTCTTCACTCCTGCTCCAAAGCGTCAGCTGTGGTGTCACTCCGAAAAGTTCTATCTGCGACGATTTCATCTCAATCGAAGGAGAGGGGCTTTCTCCGTCCGTGTTGCGGATCCGTGGAATAAGCTGCTGGACGAGATAGTGAAGATGCCGACGACCGCTCGGTTCAAAGTCTCTCTTGACCAGAAATGGCCTGAACTCTTTGTATGAACACCCTCCCTGTACAAAACTCCATGTCCCCCTACATGGCCTTGCCATTGCTTTTTGAACCAAAAAATTAACTTAACTTAACTTAACTTAAGGTATTCCCCAAAACTCTGCCAAAAACTTTACCAATCCAAAACAACTCTCAATGAACTATAACAACAACTTCCTGTGACTCCATGAACTCACTAATGACACCTTTTGACTTCCTGTAATTTCTCACCTCTCGCTCTCAGTCAAACACGCTGCTACTTAGACGAGTTTGGCAATTCCATGATTCTCACCAAAACATTTCCCCTTTTCAGATTTGACTTCTGTAAGAACTTGTTTATTTAGTTTTATTCTTTTTTTTTTTTTTCATCATCACTTTTCCCTTTTTTGAAATTTTGATTTCCTCAGAAGTTTTAATACTTCTTCTGCTTAGGGACTATTTCTAGTCATTCTGTTTACATTTTCTGTTGCTGATCTGCCTAGGTTCAACCTCTTTTGGTGTTGGAACATCAAACAAGTCATAAACTTCCATCGGTATTTCTTCTCTTTCTACAATATGTCCAGTCTTCAACTGGTTCAAATGTTTCTTCTCTCTTATTTGACATTTTATTTTGTACATAATACTACCTATTCTTTTTGTCTCTACACTATCCTCCCAACCTTGTCTTCCATTCTTATATATTTTGAAATGAATTTCCTCTCCCACATTAGAATACTTTGTTATGTTTTGGGGTTTTCTCTTATCAAAAATTGATTTTATCTTCCAGACAAGCATTAGCTCTGTGGGTGACTTGCTTGAACAGGTGTTTGGGTTAGGCGTTACCCTGTAAACCTTTAAGAATTGAGTTAGTGCTGCATCATTGCCTAATTCATTTCCTGACTTTTTAGTGCTCGTTTAAATGTGTCTACAAACCTTTCTGCTCGCCCATTTGATCTCGGGTTGTACAGCGGTGTAGAGATGTGATTGACAGCACAGACCTCACAGAAAATTTTCAATTCTTACCCTGAAAACTGCATTCCATTATCCAATGCTATGGTGTCTGGGACTCCATACCATTCAAAAAGTTCATAAAGGAACCTTATTGTTACCTTCGAGGTTGTTTGACTGCAATTACACATCTCTGGTCACTTGGTACAGCTGTCTACTATGACCAGATAATGCATGCCATTTACTGCTCCAGCAAAATCTATAAGTAGCCTGGACCACGGACTCTCAGTCTTAGGTCACGATTGGAATTTCACTGGTGGTGACTTTACTGCAAAAGCACAACCTCTGCAGGATTTCACCAATTGTTCAATATCACGGTCCATAGCAGGCTAATACAAGTAACTCCCCATTACTGATTTCATTCTTGAAATCCCTGGGTGTCCCATATGAAATTCACTTAATACATGCTTTTGTAGTGCGGCTGACACTACAACTCTTTGTCATACATCAACACATTATCCCACAGAGAAAAATGGTTAGCATTTGTGTTACATATATTTTTCTTTTCTTTCACTTTTGTAATGGTGTGGGTGATAAATAATTGAATGATCTCCATTGCAAGAAAGATCATAGAGCAACCTTCCTTTTCTAAGTTTCTCGAAGCATCTGTGTCTTGAGACATGATTCTTAATTATTCAAGAAGCTACCAAATGTATTTTCGGTGTGCCTTCTCTCACCTTCCTTGGACACACCATTGATAAGGATAGAATTAGGCCTTTGCCAGAAAAAGTTGAGGCTACCGTACAAATTCCAGTTCCCGCCTCATTAAGACAGCTCAGGCAATTTCTTGAATTAGCTAATTTCTATCCGAAACTCTATACCCTCTCAACAAATTGCTGCAACACCGCAAGAAGAAAACAGAAAAGATCACTTTAACTCCTACTGCAATACAAGCTTTCGACGATGTTAAACAGAAACTCTCTCATGTCTCCATGTTGGTTCACCCCATTCCTGATGCCAATATTTGTCTTGTAGTCGACGCGTCCGAAATTGGCACTGGCGCAGTCATTTACCATATCCACCATGGCAGATGGCAACCCCTGGCACTTTTCTCTAAGTAGTTAAAACCAAATAAAACTAAATACAGCGCATTCAGTCGTTAACTATTAGCTACTTACCTCTCAGTTAAACACTTCCAACACATTTTGGAAAGGAGAAAGTTCACAATATTTATGAACCATAAGCCGTTATCTTTCGCTTTACACTGCAAGCAAGATAAATGTTCTCCGATAGACATTCGACATTTGGATTACATTTCACAATTCACGAGTGATATACGATACATTTCAGGTACTGAGAACATTGTTAGAGATTCTTTATCCCGTTTACCTGACAATGCGTTATTTTCAACTGCAGAAATTAACTTGAATGAAATGTCTAAAGATCAACCATTGATCAACCTATTTCTTTACTACCCACAAGGGGCTAAACACAGACGGGACAAACAAGGACAGACAAATGGATTAAGTCGATTACATCGACCCCGAAAGGATGAAAGGCAAAGTCGACCTCGGTGGAATTTGAACTCAGAACGTAATGGCAGACGAAATACGGCTACGTATTTCGCCCGGCGTGCTAACGATTCTGCCAGCTCGCCATTGATCAACTGTTGATTTGAATAATATCCAACAACCAGAACTAATTCCCTTCGGCCTCGAATTTTCCCCAGTTGCGACATCAAACAAACAGATCCTTTGTGATAATTCTTCTGGTAACCCTCACCCTTTACTTCCTGAAAAGCATTGCCGTATCGTTTTCTCAGCACTACACAATATTTCACATCCTGGTATAACAGCAACATCGAAGCTTATTTCACCTCGTTTCGTTTGGCTGAACATGCGTGGAGACATTGCTAACTGACTCGAACCTGTGTCAATTGTCAAAGATCCAAAGTACATAAACATATCCATGCACAATTAGGTACTTTCTTCACTCCAGATGCACATACATGTTGACATAGTAGGACCTTGGCCTACGAGTCAGGGCTACATGTTTTTTATTAACCTGTATCGACCGTTTTTGCCACTGGCCAGAAGTCATTCCACTCACAGATATCTCTTGTCTAACTGTGGCACAAGCTTTAGTCACAGGATGGATTTCTCGTTTCCGAACACCTGTTGAAATAACAACAGATCGCAGTCGTCAATTTGAAGCTAAACTCTTCCAGAAACTAACCAAGTTTTTAGGAACTAAACACATCCATTCCACTAGTTACCACCCAGCTTCAAACGATATGGTAGTGCAATATTTCACTGACAGCTTGCTACAATTTTTTTTGTTGTTTTCATATCTTTCCCTCATGATCATAATTCAGGTCCAAGGGTAGTAGTAGCAGGAGCTATGTTTATTATTTGACTGTTTAGACCTAGTGGCGTATTTCACCTGTTTTCTACTAGTGGGCACATGACCAAAACCGCTTGTGATGACTGGATACTTTAAGTTATCCGATCACACCACTTGCCAGACCAGAAAAGTGCAGTGCCTTTTCAGCCTGCTGATAGCTATAAGTAAAGAATTTCTTCTAAGCATTCTCAGAGAGGAGAGGGTGGTCAGCAGAGATCTTTGACGCCATGCTTTGTGTTTTTGCTGCACATTCATTATGTACAAGCTGCACGAACAACCAATGTACTTTGGTTAACGGTATTATTCATGGTCGACTTTGCCCTTCATCCTTTCGAGGTCGACTAAATAAGTACCAGTTACGCACTGGGGTCTATATAATCGACTTAATCCGTTTGTCTGTCCTTGTTCGTCCTCTCTGTGTTTAGCCACTTGTGGGTAGTAAAGAAATAGTATTATTCATGTTGTACCAGTTTGCTGTATCTTAGAGAAATAAATGTCTTCGTATTTCTTGGTTTCTTAAGCATGACTCATTTGAAACCGGAGAATTATAACATTACCAGGGCCAGTGCCACATCACCTTCCCTCTACTAAAGACTTTTCAAGATCTGCTCTTCAATGAAGAACCAAATTAAAATTTAAAAAGAGTGGGTGCAATGATGTTCCCTTTTGCAAAACAAACGACATAATTTGAGCATGTTGAAGTAAAAAAATGCTAGGAACAGAGAATAAATTACATACTGAAGCTGTGCAAAAATGTGCTGGATGCTGATATGTGAGAAAGAAATTTCTCAAATTGAATTCTTCCTTCAAACTTCGGATTAAGCTTGAATACTCCGTTTCGGACATTCTGTAAACTGTAAAAATACAGAAAAAAAAAAAGATTAATGACAGAACTGTTAATACTATTCATTTCTTTAATTTTTGTTATTATTACATCTATATTTGCGTTGTGTCAGTCAAGTACCGAATAGGATTTAATCACCTATCTTTTTCCTCCCAAATATCAGGTTTTATAACTGTGTGTGAGAAACCAGTCTTTTAACTTAAGGCAAGGTAGTTTTATTGTTAAGGAGAGGCTAAGTCAATCATTATAATATTAAAGATACTCATTATGAAGAGACATCTGGTGCATCTGACTTTTAGTAATAAGTTCAAATTATGTTAAGGTCAGCATTACTGTTCAGACCTCTGATGATGATAAAGTATAGGGTTCCTTCATTACACCCTCTACATGAGTTGATTTCGTCAAAAGAAATCAATTTCCATTTCTATCAAATTTATAGTGAAGCTCTTTCAGTAGACAAAATGTTTCTTTCAGTTTCCGTCCACCAAATTCCCTCAAAAGGCTTTGGTTGACCTGGTACTAGAGTAGAAGACACTTGCCCAAGGCACCACGCAGAATATTCTGGATTTTCAGAGACAGCTTTCTTTTTGTCCATTTCTGAGTGAGTTTGGCCACCCTGACCATGACCTCTTCCCAGTTCCTATCCACCTGGAGACCAGCTCAAAACCAGACTCCAAGCACTTTGACCGGACCCTCCGTTTAGCAACAGAAATTATCACTGGTTAACATAAGCTTGCCTCTCCAAGAGCTTGGTAGCAAACCCATTGATTTGTCCTGGTTTTTGTATGTTCCTGTACGTATCTGATATTCTTTCAGCATAGTGTTGGTCGTGTCTATATCTGAAGTGTCTGACGGCATCTGTGTATGCAGACACACCTCATCTGTGATCTTGTTCCAGCGGGACACCCCTCAAACACTCCAGCCTTCACAGCAAAGTTTCTAATGCCAAAACATATAAAAACGGAGAAAGGAAGCAACCTTGACAAACTGAGCGTTCAAAACTGAAAGGTTCCAAAAAGCGGGCATTTAATCTGATTTGCAAGCAGATGCCACAATACACTGTGGTGATCCAGCCTCTGAAAACAGGACCAAAACCGACAGCTTTTACAACAACAACAAACATCATCATCATCATCATCATCATGAGGAGGAGGAGGAGGAGGTGGTGGAAGAGGAGGTGGTGGTGGTGGTGGTGGTGGTGGTGGTGGTGGATAATGTGCACTCAATAATATCGACAATATCAACAAGGTGACTGTTATGTGTAGTTTGGGTTCTAATGGGATAGACAACCAAATGAAAGCCATTGTTATTGTTTACGTGTTTATTTACTATTCATGTGACACGGACTCGACATTCAGCGTAGTGATACATTTACACTTTACGTACAGCTTGTACTGTTCACTAACAAAATAGTGCCAAAAGTGGGGATGTATTCTGCATACGTAAACACATAGATATGAATGTGTAACAGTGACGAAGCTGATAATGGCGACAGCAATGATGATATTAATTGGGATGAATATGCATCTCTTTTTTATGGTTGTTTTGTGTCATAATAAGCAAAACAGTTCTGTACATCACCAAAATACCACCACACCATAATCTTCCAGTTTACTTCTTGAGAAAACCACTTAATTAGTACAACATAGCAGTATATAAGTGGCACCACTTGGTACCACGTATAATGCCTTTAGTGGGTTGGTTAGTGCGTTAAGGGCCAAGGTATAATTACGATTTCTTGGTTGCACTGAGTCGTGTTGGAAAGAAATACAAGAAAACGAGTTGCAATTAACTGCTGTTTTATTCAACCACTGAAGGAATTGGGGATCTTTTCGGTTTGAACGGCAGTTTTTTAAAAATAATTTCCACGTAATTAAACACTTTCAAACTTCGTATACTGGTAGAATGTGTTTATAAAACATCTTTTTCTCTTGGCTTTATTGAGAAAATTCTATAGTTTGTAAGATATTTGTTGTTTTTTTATTCTTCAATTTTTGCAATTTCAACCAATCAATGATGTCTATTGAGGTGAAAACATTCTATGCCGTATGAATATGTCCCTCGTTTAAGAAACATATTGGGTTTATTTATATTTCTGAAGAAAAAAAGATACCCTTCCTCCCACCCCTAACCCTAAAACAGATTGAAATGCAATAGATCGATACTAGGGTCATAATTATGGGTGACAATTTCATATGACACCGCTAGAAAAAACTGCCGGTCAAACCGAAAAGATCCGGAATTGGTACAGTAACTGTTGGTACATCAGGAATGATACTATTTGAAGAAAATGTACATATTTGTTTCTTAAATCAGTTGAAACTTGGTGATGTGTGTTGGGCAGACGGGAACAGAAAAATACGTGACATCCCTTCGTGGAGTCTTTCAGATCTTCTCTGCTTGGTAAACAGGAATACACATAGCGCTTCAAACCTACCTGCAAATGACTCTCCTTTCAGAGTGCCTTTTCGCAACTCACTGGTGAAAATGGGTAAGATCCTTCTATTTAAAGATGATTACATACCCCAGAAAGCAAACATTATTTTGTCGCGCTCGATTGGTCTGTCAAGTGACCTGATTGGACAACTAACGTATCCAATTTCAACTGACGGACTTGGTCGATATTTTATACCATCGTAGAAAACTTATATTTGAGTCATTTTCTTACTATTTAAGCCTAGTATGACGAGAACCTCGCTACATGTCACATTTACTGATTAAGCACAAGGAGGGGGGATGGTATAGTGGTAGGTCGACTTTGCCTTTCATCCTTTCGGGGTCGATAAATTAAGTACCAGTTACGCACTGGGGTCGATGTAATCGACTTAATACCTATGTCTGTCCTTGTTTGTCCCCTCTGTGTTTAGCCCCTTGTGGGTAGTAAAGAAATAGGTATAATTGATGAATATGGAAGTCTGCGAGCTGGCAGAAACGTTAGCATGCCGGGCGAAATGCTTAGCAGTATTTCGTCTGCCGTTACGTTCCGAGTTCAAATTCCGCCGAGGTTGACTTTGCCTTTCATACTTTTGGGGTCGATTAAATAAGTACCAGTTACGCACTGGGGTCAATATAATCGACTTAATCTCTTTGTCTGTCCTTGTTTGTCCCTTCTGTGTTTAGCCCCCTTGTGGGTAGTAAAGAAATAGGTATAATTGATTAATATTTCGACAGTTGTTAAAATTAGGCACAGATCATCCTTTCTACTAGGAAGAAGACACTACCAGTAATTAATTATACATCATCCTACACAGGATAAGATGAAATATATTACATTTAAGGAAATATATATTTGAATCTTGCTAAAAATGGTCTTAGAATCAAAGACTAACTTAAAACCCCTGTGATCATGAACTCAATTATCATAATTACGGAATCTCTTTTATGCTTCTGATTGTTTCAATCTTTGGATTGTGGTCATACTGGGGCAACACCTTAGTGGGTTTTTAGTCAATCATATCACCAGTAATGCATTTTAAATTTGTCGCTTATCTTTCGATCTTTCTGTCTTTCAAATAGCGTCAACCTAAAAACGGACATGTGAAGACACATATGTGCACGCACACGTCACACACACACACACACACACACACACACACACACACACACACACATATATATACAAGTGTTCGTAGTCTCTGTTTGCTGATTTCGCTCAAGGCCGAGACTATAATGGGAGTTACCTGTCCAACAAGTCACGTAGAGGAACTAAATGTAAAACTACGTGGTTGTGATAAGGACTTCTTAACTACACAACTAAACCTGCACTGTAAGCATAGACATTACTTTTACACACAGCAACTAAGGTTACTCATTGAATTTGATATGATGTATATAATGTAATTCAATTCTGTGTATATAAACATATAAACACTGCTGTGATCAAATAGCATGTGATCAAATAAATCAGGAAGTAAACTATTAATATGTCACATGTCTTTAAAAAAATATCTGTTGCCCCACTTTACCCATTACGTGTTCTCTATTGACACTTTGTAAATATTCTGGTTTGTCAAACAAGAACCAAGGTAATTTATCACAGCTACTATTATCCTACCAGTAATGACCTATCGACAAATGTTGCAAAGTTGGGTTACCAGCTTATCAACATTGCTACTAATGGGATCTGATCTCATTTCAGTCGTCTTGTGTCACAAGAAGTCAGAATATGAGAATAGTACGTTCAGCTAGCTACCATTCCTCTTTATAAACTTTGCCTCTCTGGATAAGTGAACGGAAAGAAACAATTCATTCCTGGGGAGTGCCATGGACATTACAACAATGAATAACGTCAAGAACTGAAACCATTATTGACAAATAATATAGGCGCAGGAGTGGCTGTGTGGTAAGTAGCTTGCTAACCAACCACATGGTTCCAGGTTCAGTCCCACTGCGTGGCATCTTGGGCAAGTGTCTTCTGCTATAGCCCCGGGCTGACCAATGCCTTGTGAGTGGATTTGGTAGGCGGAAACTGAAAGAAGCCTGTCGTATATATGTATATATATATGTATGTGTGTGTTTGTGTATCTGTGTTTGCCCCCCTAGCATTGCTTGACAACCGATGCTGGTGTGTTTACGTCCCCGTTACTTAGCGGTTCGGCAAAAGAGACCGATAGAATAAGTACTGGGCTTACAAAGAATAAGTCCCGGGGTCGATTTGCTCGACTAAAGGTGGTGCTCCAGCATGGCCGCAGTCAAATGACTGAAACAAGTAAAAGAGTTAATAAGGAGGTGAGAAGGAGAAAATAAAATAGCAGTATTAACATTCGTTTAAGCATAAGAAATGGAAAATATGATGCATTAGTCCAGTAACAGTGGCAGATCGTGTAGAGGCACTGCGAAACTGCGGCACCCCCTATTTCCACTCAATATTATCGATAACGTTCAATATAATGAGTCCTTTTTTTCATTAATTCTTTCTTTATACTTGTACATTATATAAGCTTACAAACTATAGAATTTTCTCAATAAAGCCAAGAGAAAAAGATGTTTTATAAACACATTCTACCAGTATACGAAGTTTAAAATTTTTTAGTTACCTAGAAATTATGTTAAAAACTGCCGTTCAAACCGAAAAGATCCCAAAAACCTTTGTACAGAACTGCGCGCTTCACAGTTCCAGCGATGCGATATTTGGCTGTTGTGCGCATGCTCACATGTCCGAGATAGGAAGCTACATGCTAGGGAGAGAGAACACTGTGGTTCACGCAGTGCCGACCCTGGTGTGATGGTGAAAGGTGGTGTTTAGTTACAAAGAAATTATTTTAAAAATCTGCCGGTCAAAGCGAAAAGATCCTACGTCCCCACTATTAGTACTATTTTGTTAAGCGCATCTGGTAAACAGTATGAACTATGACTAAAGCGAATACGCACAGTGCGTTGATACTCCGCTATACCTATACAGATTGTAAACATGCCAAGTAAATAAACAGGTAGAATCAAAATAAGGCCTTTCAATGAGTTGGTTATTGTCCCAACACGAACCAAAAGAATATATTAACATGGTGGCAGCGATTAATACTTAAACGAAAACAGGCATAAAATACATAAAATATGGATAGAACATCCTGTCCTATAATTATACACAATTTTAAGTATTTAATTACGTATATATTGTGTATCCTTTTAATTGCCTCTTAGAAGTTGGCTGAAGACGAAATATAAACGCAAACAAGCACAAAAATAATGGAAAGAGGGAGAGATGAATGTATACACATAAATTGACACTTAAAATGACTAGTTTAGTTGACTAGTTAGTTGGACAGACTGACATAGATTATCATACTGACACAAAGGCGGATACGTAGATAAAATAATTCATGAGAACCTTTTACAAATAATAACCATTTTATCTAAAGAGAATATAGGTTGATGGCATGGAGATAATTAAGTTTCTTATTAAAAATACTCATTTTATATGGTTACTGATAATGAAGATACACAGAATGGAGCGGATGAATCTACTGTCGTATGTTTTCCTCTTTGCTCAAATTATATCTCTATATATATAAACGGCAAAATGTCTGTCTGTCTGTGTGTGTGTCCTTTATACAAATCCACAATTTTTCAGTTAGATGGCTCACACTTTCTATGGTCATTCAAAACCGTCCAAGGGTGGTCGTGCACATCTTTACATTTCCCCAGTCACCCAGCAAAGCCATTAAAAAATCAATAGAAGTGACTTTTTGGTGAATTTTCTATCCAAAACCCAATCAAAATGCCTGAAACTTGATACACCAATTGAATGCCAGCTAGATGTATGTGACTGGTCGGAGATTTGGACAGTACTCGCGTGTATGTGCACACGCACGCAGCTGTATATGCATGCACTAGCACTATGACCCATCAACGCCGGGTCATAGTGCTAGTGTTTATTATTGCAGTTTTATTACTATGAGTCGCGGAGGTATCACTTTATTTTCCTCAGTAGTTTAAAATATTTTATATTACCGAGTTGTTGAGTCTTTGAATGTTTCTGAATTTGGGAACATGTATGTCTCAGAGCAATTGTTATTTTTACAATGCAGTTGGAAGTGTATATATACATATAGATATATGTTTATATACATAGATACGTACGTGTATGTCTGTATGTATATAGGTCCTCCATTTAACGTAGATGTTTCCACTAACGTAGCTAGGAATTTCCTGTTGTTGATTAAGAAGCATTTCTCCAGGAGGCACCAGTACTACAAGCTCTTCAACTCACGCAACCTCACGGGGAGCCGCTCCTACTTAGATAATGTCGCTTCTAACATGCATCTGCACAATCTCCACCCCCCTCCACCTCCAACCAGTAACTTTCGAAAATCTACCAGCTACCCTCTATGATGATCCTGCCTTTCAAGGGCTGTAGTCTACAGAACCACCCTCACACCGTCCGATGTCATCAGAAGGCATTACACAAGCATGACGATCAATAACTTAAAGAGAAGGTACACACAACATATGCACTCATTCAGATGCAGGGATAGAAAAAATTCCACCTCTCTGTCTTGCTTCCTCTGGAGATTCTGTGAGCTCCGGAATGAACCCCTACATAGACAATCGACAGGGCAAGGCACGGGAAATTGCCAGCTCTGCCCTGCAAAAGATCGCATATTCTCCGCCAACCTGCAGTATCTATCAACAGGAAATACGAACAACCTTACCGTTGCCATCAGATGTACGCCCTCCTGGTGAACTTCAAACTACTGACTGCCGACAGCCCAGGTAGACTACTTTCATATTAGCTGCTCCTCGACACTGGTTGCCCCACAACCAAGAACAGGGTTCCTAACCACCAGTCAGCACAGATCGCAGGTCCATCTCACAACTTTATGCATACCCTGTAACCCGTACATTCGCCTTCACCTAAACACATACACACATGCACAAATACATATATTTCAACTCACTTCCCTTCTCCCATTTCACCACTAAACCTCAGCCCAACCCCTTAACTTCCCTCCTACCCCCAGCAACACTGTTACAACTACACAAGCATACATCTGTCACGCCCTCACACACAAATATCAAAAGCATGCATATACACACACATACACACCAGACAAAAACGCACGCACTCATACATTTATACACAAATATAAGATTGTACATACTTACGCATACACACTCATGCATGCATCTTAAACATATTTGTACACACATACACACACACACACACACGTGGAGGCGCAATGGCCTAGTGGTTAGGGCAGCGGACTCGCGGTCGCAGGATCGCGGTTTCGATTCCCACACCGGGCATTGTGTGTGTTTATTGAGCGCAAACACCAAAAGCCCCACGAGGCTCCGGCAGGGGGTGGTGATCCCTGCTGTACTCTTTCACCACTCTTTCTTCTGTTGGCCTGCTCGCTTAGTCAGCGGGGTGGCGTCATTCGAAGGCTAAAACAATGCGAACGCATTGTGACCAGCGATGTGTAACAACATCTGTCGGTCACGTGATCACGTGGTCACATACACACGCACACTCACGGAACGAATAACACTCCCACCGGCTTTTCCCAATTCCCTCCCAAGGCTCGACAGACACCAACGCACCATCAACTTCCTGTCCAGCCACACGGTCCAAGAAATTCTCCTTTCTAGTGCTTCTGGTGTTGCTGAAATTCTGGATATCACTTCTAACAACATCACGTGACCCACTTTAAACAATGGCAGCTCGTTTTCAAGTAGCTATCTTGGGCTTCCTGTACTCCTCCGCTCGGTAATCTAAGCCTGCCTTTCAAGGGCCGTAGTTAGGTTTCTTTAAAAAACCTGCCAAGTGACAAAGAGCTGAACCATCCTGTTTTAAATGATATATATAACTCCTACTAAATGTGTTAAGTGGCTTTTTCATTCATTTCTCCACCAATTAGTGCACACACAAACACACACACACACACGCACACACACACACACACACACACACACACACGCACACACACACACACACGGTCTGCTGCTCTGATCATTTTCGTTCTATCATTATTTGATTGTTCGTTCCTGTCTGGGCTATAAAAGGTCTTTTTATATTTTTTGTTGGTCGTAATTATTCATACCGATATGTAATTCCTGACGAAGAATCTAACTTTTATTTCAAGAAGAGATTTTCACTTTTGTCTTTGGAATTAATTAGACTCCGAAACAATTTGTAGAATTCATATTGGATTTGTACCAACTTGGATTTGAATTAGAGATCGTCTACATCTGTATATTCTTTTCTCTTTTCTTATACTTTATTGATTTTGCAAATACTAAATATATACTTTATATAGAGACCAATAGAATAAATACTAGGCTTACAAAGAATAAGTCCTGGGGTCGATTTGCTCGACGAAAGGCGGTGCTCCAGTATGGCCACAATCAAATGACTGAAACAAGTAAAAGAGTAGAGATTCTTTGGATTGTTACGGTGGACTTGTATGTTTGACATCCCTTTGAAGGATTTCGATCCTCACCTCTTATATATATATAAAACTCAACTTGTGTGTCTGTGTGTTTAACTTCCCGGCACATCTCCTCCTAGCCAACAAATCGTAGAACCACCAAAAATGGGTCACTGAAAGTTTAGGCCAATGAAAATTGAACTGCGCTATTTCTGTTCCGAAATTCATCTCGCAAGTGCAAAAATCGATAATGTGTTTGTTTAGGCCTTATCTCATGCATTGAATAGTGAAGTTTACTCAGTCAGCTGTTTGACATGAACTGTGTTCATCACGCGTGCAAGCATGCGTAAATTGCATGAAAAATAAAAAATCAAGATATAAAAACGAATCGCCGTAAACATTGTAGAAATTCGGCAAAGAAATGAAATTTTGGGATGTAGCCTGGAGGGTTTTTTCGTATTAATCGTTTGGACTTTGTGAACAAATACTAATTGTTTTCATAACATTTTTAACGCTTTGAATTAAATGTGACCATTTTGCGTTGAGTCTGCAGTTTGAATCACTTTAACCAAATTTTAACAGGCCGGATTTTTATCTTGAGAACACACACTCTGTGGAAAATGGCGATTCTGACGTCTATATCTAGCATACAAGCTGTCCACTTTTAGTGGTCAATCCCCTAAATTTTGTGTGTGTATATATCATTATCATCATTGTTCGACCGTGGTCGAGACAATGGAATTTACCATGCTACGCCAGACTTCACGGTCCATCATAGCATTACGGAGGTCCTGTTGCTGGATGCAGTATCCTGAAGATTACATCAGGGTAGGAGAGTGTGCGCCCTCTGGTATTGCGAGTAGATGGCTTCCAGAGGAGAAGAGTAGAAATTACCTCTTTTTCAGCTCTACAACAATGTCCAGCAAACTGGACTCTCTTACCTTTCACAAGAGATTACACAGGTGGTAGTTTCGCATATATTTACATTTTGGTTGGATGGCGCTTCCACGAGAGATTTTGAGCTCTCATAAGGAGGCGAATGTAAGTTCCATCCAACCGCCTCTCAAGCTTCTTTGATAACGTCCAGGTTTCTGAGCCATATAGTAGAATTGGTTCGACTGTGGCTTTGAAGATTTCAAGTGTATATATATATATATATATATATATATATATATATCAAGTGTATATATTATCACCATCATCATCATCATCATCATCATCACTAACGTCCATTTTCCATGCTGTCATGGTTGGACGGTTTGACTGAAAACTGGTAAGCTAGGGAGCTGCACTAGGTTCCGATCTGATTTGGTAAGGATTCTACAGCTGAATGCCTTTCCTAACGCATACCACTCCGAGAGTGTAGTGAGTGTTGTTTTTTTTTCTTTTTCACATGCCACCAGCACGAGTACCATTGGCCTGACGCCGATATCGGCCACGACTACGGTCTCACTTGGCTTGACGGGTCTACACAAGCACGGTATATCGCCAAAGGACTCGGTCACCTGTCACTGCCTCCATGAGGCCCAACGCTCGAACGGTGCTTTTTACATGCTACCAGCACGGGTGCCAGTCACACAGCACTGGCACCGGCCACGACTACGATTTCATTTGGCTCAACAGGTCATCACAAGCCAAGCGTACCTCCCAACGCTTGAAGAGTGCTTTTAATGGGCCAGTTACCCGACACTGGCATCGGCAATGACTACGATTACATTTGGCTTGACGGGTCTTCTCAAGCACAGCATTTTGTCAAAGGTCCCGGTCGCTTGTCATTGCCCCTGTGATGTTTAACATTCGGAGATCGCGCTTCACCACTTCGTCCTATGTCTTCCTGAGTCTACCTCTTCTACAGGTTCCTTCCACCTTTAGAGGGCGACACTGTCCTTGTCCATACGCATCACATGACCATATCAACGCAGTCGTCCTGCACACCACGTCTGTCGCCTCTTATCTCCAACTTTTCTCTCGGGATGCTTACACTCTGTCGTGCATGCACACTAACATTACACATCCATCGAAGCATACTAGTGTCATTCCTTACAAGCCTACGCACGTCCTTCGCAGTCACAGCCCATGTTTCACTGCCTTGTAGCATGGCTGTTCGCACACAGGCATCATACAGTCTGCCTTTCACTATGAGTGAGAGGCCCTTTGTTACCAGCAGAGGTAGGAGCTCTCTGAACTTTGCCCAGCTTATTCGTATTCTAACAGCTACGCTCTCGGAACGTCTACCCCCGCTACTGATCAGGTAACGGAAGTTATTGACTATTTCTAGTTTTCCCTGCTGACACGTGATGGAGTCTATTTTCTGCGCACACACACACACACACACACATTCACTCACTCACTCACATATATACATACATTCATGTGTATATATATATATATATATATATATATATATATATATTATATCTAATGTAGGATAAAATTTTTCGAAAAAAAATTTCATCAATGGCCAGCATATTAAAAAATACCTTTAAAGGTTAAATTATAAACAACTTATTAATAAGGGCAAACGAAAAAAATTTCTAATGCCAAATATGCCGAAAATTGGACATATTCTCCATTTACCATATAATTTTTTCCCAGTACGCACGCTACTCGAAAAAAGGTCGACAGAAATCTCTAAAAAATTCCATTATTACCATAGGCACAGGAGTGGCTGTGTAGTAAGTAGCTTGTTTACCAACCACATGGTCCCGGGTTCAGTCCCACTGCGTGGCACCTTGGGCAAGTGTCTTCTACTATAGCCTCGAGCCGACCAAAGCCTTGTGAGTGGATTTGGTAGATGGAAACTGAAAGAAGCCCGTCGTATATATGTATATATATATGTATGTGTGTGTGTGTGTGTGTGTGTGTGTGTGTGTGTTCGTGTGTCTGTGTTTGTCCCCCTAGCATTGCTTGACAACCGATGCTGGTGTGTTTATGTCCCCGTTACTTAGCGGTTCGGCAAAAGAGACCGATAGAATAAGTACTGGGCTTAATCAAGATGCTCGATTAAAGGCGGTGCTTTAGCATGGCCGCAGTCAAATGACTGAAACAAGTAAAAGAGTATATCGGACCGATTTCAGGGTTAGTTAGGGTTCTTTTTGAACTAACCCTGAAATCGGTCCGATATGGTAATAATGGAATTTTTTAGAGATTTCTGTCGGCATTTTTCGAGTAGCGTGCGTACTGGGAAAAAAATTATATGGTAAATGGACAATATGTCCAATTTTCGGCATATTTGGCATTAGAATTTTTTTCGTTTGCCCTCATTTATAAGTTATATACATATATATAGTTGATCCAAACAAGAAAACACACAAAAAAAAAACAGCAACGTGAGGACGTGGAACAAATAAAGTATTATTGGACGCTCAGGAAAGAAGGGAAGAAGGAGG
>NC_043002.1:9012791-9041765 GCF_006345805.1 Octopus sinensis
TATAGATATAGATAATATATATAGATATAGATATATATATATATAAGTATGAATCAAAACAATCAAAATAATGAACATCAATGGAATTTGTATCCTTTGGTACCAGTGCCAGTGGCACACAAGAATCATCCGGTGGGCACATAACAAACACCATCCGGTCGTGGCCGTTCGCCAGCCTCATCTAGCACGTGTCGGTGGCACATAAAAAGTAGTCAAGTACCGCTTGTGGTACCAGTGGCCGGTGGCACACAAGAATCCATCCGAACATGGCCGTAGTCAGTACCGCATCACTGGCCACGTGCTGTGGGCACATAACAAACACCATCCGGTCGTGGCCGTTCGCCGCCTCATCTAGCACCTGTGTCGGTGGCACATAAAAACACCTTCCGAAGACCCGGCAAGACTAGTCAGGCCATAAACCATGGCCCCTACCTGGGACGTAGTCAGTCCACCTGTGCATACCTTCCTCCTTGTGATATTGTGAAGGCTGTTGAGGCAAGTGAAAAAAAAAGGCCTGTTGAGGCAAGTGAAAATCAAATCAAAATCAAAATCAAAAACAAATCAAAATAGATGAACATCAATGAATTTGTATCTTTTTGTGGTACCAGTGCCGGTGGCACACAAGAGAAAACCATCCGAAAGTGGCCGTAGCCAGTACCGCATCGACTGGCCTCCGTTCGGGAATGACAAACACCATCCGATCGTGGCTGTTCGCCAGCCTCATCTAGCACCTGTGTCGGTGGCACATAAAAACACCATCCGAAGACCCGGCACAAACTAGTCAGGCCAAACCCATGGCCCCTACCTGGGACGTAGTCAGTCCACCTGTGCATACCTTCCTTTTGGACACTTGTGAAGACCTGTTGAGGCAAGTGAAAATCAAATCAAAACAAATCAAAATAGATGAACATCAATGGAATTGTCTCTTGTGGTTACCAGTGCCGGTGGCACACACTTTGTGGTACCAGTGCCGGTGGCACACATGAGAACCATCCGAACGTGGCCGTAGCCAGTTCTGTCGACCGGCCTCCCTCCGTGCTGTGGGCACGTAACAAACACCATCCGATCATGGCCGTTCGCCAGCCTCATCGGGCACCTGTGTCGGTGGCACATAAAAAAACCTTCCGAAGACCCGCAAGACTAGTCAGTCCACCTGTGCATACCTTCCTTCCTTCTTGGGACACTTGTGAAGACCGGTTGAGGCAAGTGAAAATCAATCAATCAAAATAGACAAAATAGATGAACATCAATGGAATTTGTATCTTGGGTACCAGTGCCTGTGGCACACAAGAAATCCATCAGTGCCGTAGTCAGTGCGGTGGGCACATGACAAACACCATCCAATCGTGACCGTTAGCCAGCCTCATCTAGCACCTGGTCGGTGGCACATAAAAACACCATCCGAAGTCCCGGCAAGACTAGTCAGGCCATAACCCTTGGCCCCTACCTGGGAGTAGTCAGTCCACCTGTGCATACCTTCCTTCTTGTGACACTTGTGAAGACTGTTGAGGCAAGTGAAAATCAAATCAAAACAAATCAAAATAGATGAACATCAATGGAATTTGTATCTTTGTTGGTACCAGTGCCGGGGCACGTGGCACATAAGAAAACCATCCGAACGTGGCCGTAGCCAGTACCGCATCGACTGGCCTCCGTCTGTGGGCACGTAACAGCACCATCCGATCGTGGCCGTTTGCCAGCCTCATCTGGCACCTGTGTCGGTGGCACATAAAAACACCATCCGAGCGTGGCCGTCTGCCAGCCTCGTCTGGCACCTGTGTCGGTGGCACATAAAAAACACCATCCGAGCGTGGCCATCTGCCAGCCTCGTCTGGCACCTGTGTCGGGGGCACATAACAAAAAAACCATCCGAGCGTGGCCGTTTGTCAGCCTCGTCTGGCACCTGTGTCGGTGGCACATAAAATCACCCACTACACACTCTAGGTGGTTGGCGTTAGGAAGGGCATCCAGCTGTAGAAAACATGCCAGATCTGACTGGACTGGTGCAGCTTTCGGGCTCCCCAGACCCCAGTTGAACCGTCCAACCCATGCTAGCATGGAAAGCGGACGTTAAATGATGATGATGATGATGATGATGTATGTATGTATATATATGTATATATATATGTATATATATATATATGTTTATATACATCACCATGTTGATTCGCTAGCCTCTGCACGCATTTTTTTTCTCTCCTTCTTTCTGTGTTTCTTCTCTGTGTATCTTTCTGTTGAAGAGCATAGGCTCGAAACGTAAAAGACTTGTTTTATTTATATTCCTGAGCGCCATACTAATACAATTGTTTGTTTGTATTCCACCTGCCTTCGTCTTTTGTTTATTTTCATAAGTTTCCCGTTATATATATATATATATATATGTATATATAGATATATATATATATATATATCTATATATATATATATATAGATTATATATATATATATATATATTGTATATACATATGTATATATAGATATGTATATAATTATATAGTGTATTATATATATATATATATATGTGTGTGTGTGGTGTGTGTGGTTGTGTGGTTGTATATATATTTTCATTATCAATTAAAGAAATTAGATTAAATTATAGAATTTTAGCTTTATTTTTTTTATTATATTATGTAATTACGTATTTAGTATTTAAATTATTTAGACTTTAAATTTTTCCAGTAAATGGTATATTAAAGTTAATTTTTTTTCTTTATTCTCCAGCTAAAATACATTGTAATTTAATAGCTTAAATACATTATTTCTATCTAATTTTTCTATAAATTCTATTTACGCCATATTTTCACGCGATATATTTTTAATAAACGCTAAGTTCTACGTATTACGTTTATTTTTTAGTTAACGAAAATCTTTCGATAAGATATAAGTTATTTTTTATTTTAAGAAAATACTGTTAAATGCTTTTCGGTTATGTATAGTTATATACACATGGTCTTTTAATATTTATTTGATAATTAGTATAAGTTAAGATAAGTACATTTATTCTTTTTTTTTTTATTATTATTATTTTAGACCTGAGGTGTGACTATATTTTTAAATAGAATTAATTTTAGTTCGATTTAATTTTAAATCGAATTGATTGTAAAATTATCATCTATTTGGAAATGTAGCCACGAAACGCGCGTAGTCTTTTTATTACTATTTACTATTTATTGTACTTTATTGAATTTTAGAATAAGATTTTTATAGTATATGTTTTCTATATGGTGTGATTAATATCTTTCATTATTGAATTGTTTAATAGAGGTTTTTTCTAAATTATATAAATTATATACATACATACACACACACACACACACTCACACACACACACACACACACACACATATATATATATATATATATATATATATTCATAGGCGTAGGAGTGGCTGTGTAGTAAGTAGCTTGCTTACCAACCACATGGTCCCGGGTTCAGTCCCACTGCGTGGCACCTTGGGCAAGTGTCGTCTACTATACCCTCGGGTCGACCAAAGCCTTGTGAGTAGATTTGGTAGACGAAAACTGAAAGAAGCCCGTCGTATATATATGTATATATATATGTATGTTTGTATGTATGTATGTATGTATGTATGTATGTATGTATGTATGTATGTATATATATATATATATATATATGTGTGTGTGTGTGTGTGTGTGTGTGTGTATGTATGTGTTTCTGTGTCTGTGTTTGTCCCGCAACATCACTTGACAACCGATGCTGGTGTGTTTACGTACCCGTAACTTAGCGGTTCGGCAATAGTACTAGGCTTTGCTCGACTAAAGGTGGTGCTCCAGCATGGCCACAGTCAAATGACAGAAACAAGTAAAAGAGTAATATATATATGGCCATTGAATGTCCGTTTTCTCTTTATGATAGTATTCAGCAGTCTTTTCTGGCACTTCATCTTGTGAACGACCCACTCATTTCGTCCGTCCATCTTACTTTGAGAATTCCTCTGAAACATCATTGTTCAAATGCTTCGATTTTCCTCTTATCATTTTTCCTTATCCAGCATTCAGTTCCATAAGTGGTTATGCTGAATATCAATGAATTGAGGAGTCGTTTCTTTCTTTTCTTTGCGAGGTGATGGCCTCATTCTTCCATATACTGCTCGTTGATATCATGGCATTCTTGACTATGCCAAGTCTTCTCTTGAAGTTACGGATACCACTGTACTCATTGGTAATAAGAGTACCTGGGTACACAAATTCTTTTACGTTTTCGATACTTTCATTGCTCATTGTTATGCAATCTTGTTCATTATACGTGGTACTTTTAGTTATTTTCATTACTTTTGCTTTTGGTGGGGTTTAGATGAGCCCAACTTGAGTACTTGTATGAGTACTATATTGTCTACATACCTCAGATTTGTAATGACCTTATCACTAATTTTTCTTCTTCCAGTGAAACCATACTGCACGTATTGCATTATTGTCTCGAAATACATATTAAAAGAGTGCGAAAAAGGATGCAGCCCAGTTCAGTTTTAATTGCTTTCTTGACTTCAGAGTAGAGGGGATGGGGTTCATTGGTGTCAAGAAGATTGTGTAAATGGCAGTACCAGTGTTGTCATTCTTCTTATAAAGGTCGTTGCATTATTGCTTCCATCTTTCTTTCTTTCTTTCTTTCTTTCTTTTTTCTGTCTGCCTCTCTCTCCATATCGCAATCTCTCTAAATGTATACAGGAGGAAACGGCCGAATAAAGATGTCTCAAAAATGTATAAGTGTAGAATTGAAATTATTCCTGGGAGGCTGGTAAATTGCTGATGGGATCAATCCAAATAATATGATAATGGCAGCTCTAAAGAGCAATATCTACATAAGGACCACCGCTCAGATAGAGTGGAAGAAACAAGATTTCATCTGCTGCTATGCTCTCATCAGACCCCACATTAGCATCCTTGACACCATCTTTAAATAGAAACGCGAAAAAGATGACGAGGATAGAGACACTGATGTGAATGACAGATATTTCCCTGGTCCTACTGATCCACAGGGGGACACAGATGAAAACCAGGAAGGAGAAACCTACCAAGAAAGGAGACACCAGTACTAATGGCCCTATGATCACTAATGTGAGCAACCAAAGAGATGAAAGGGCTAAAAAATGAAAAAAAGGTAAAAGGAACAGTAAATGATGAAAAACGCCTCTGACAATCACACAAATAACAAAAGAAAAAAAACAAGAGAGCCCCCCACGAAAAACAACTAAGAAAAGAGAGAAGTTAGACAAGAGACAATACGCGAAGGTACAAATAGTCAGAGAGTGCACACATGTGTATAAATTCTATTTGTGCAGTATCTGTTGGCACGGAGATGATGGCACAAATAGCTACTTCCTACACTCAAAACCATACTACAGGCAGGACAAGCATTTCTCTTGAAAGGGACCAAAGAATAAAGAAAGACCTCAGAGGGGAAAAGGTCGTGCATCACCTGCATCAAAACGAAAATATGCTGATGTAGTGCAAACAACCCCCAGTAGCCAGTCCTATCCAGATGCCGTCATAAGGGTTGCAGCTGAGCAACAGTCTTATGCAGAGCAGAAAAGATTGTACAACTGACCTGGCTATATCAATTCCAGGGCCCGAGCCATCCCCACCAGCACTCGACCGCCACACCCAATAGATCCAGGGTGGGCACTACCGGCATCAGCATAGATGTCTCACCAATATTCTCTTTGAATATTAGAGGACTGTTACGACTCAGTAACAGAACAAAAATTCCCTTCTTGAGAGGCCTTGTGGAATTCAGTCAAGCCTTATGCATAGAACTCACCAAGACGCACCTAAAACCCAACATCGCAGGTGCAGAAATACATGGCCCAAAGTATGTTGTACTGCAAGGCAACAGAAAAGGCAGGAGTCATGGTGGAGCTGCAATGTACATCCAGGAAGATCTCACACCCCAGATCCTTCTGTAACACTCACACTCGGTGTGTGATACACTAATTGTACGTATAGGACAGCTCAACATAGTTATATCATATCTCCCTGAGAAAGTATATTTGCAAAATTTCGTAACTGTATGACTGTATAAAGATTCATTGTATCACTAGTCAATATAGAGTGAATGTTAAATAGATTGGAATGTGTTTATATTCACTTGTAAAGATAGGAAGGAAAACAGAAAGAAAAAAGATAGAAAAAAAGAAAAAAAAGAAAATAGAGAGAAAAAAGAGAGTAAAAAATAAAGAGAAAAAAATACACTTTCTCTGGGAGATATGATATACCTATTATAATAGGTAATACTACATGTACTTTTCATAATTTTTATAGTGTGATGTAACTCTTTGGAATAACAATGTTTGCGGCCGAGGAGAGCTTTAAACCATCTTTTATATCAATTATACACTGATGTAAGAAAGGGGTCGTTTATAAAGCTTGAAACACGTGTACCCCGATATCCTTTGTGTCCTGTTTTTGATTTTATTTGATATATATATATATATATACATATATACTCTTTTACTTGTTTGAGAAAATCGACCCCAGGACTTATTCTTTGTAAGCCTAGAACTTATTCTATCGGCTCTCTTGCCGAACCGCTAAGTTACGGGGACGTAAACACACCACCATCGGTTGTCAAGCGATGTTGGGGGACAAACACACACACACATATATACGACGGGCTTCTTTCAGTTTCCGTCTACCAAATCCACCCAGAAGGCTTTGGTCGGCCCGAGGCTATAGTAGAAGACACTTGCCCAAGGTGCCACGCAGTGGGACTGAACCCGGGACCATGTGGTTCGTAAGCAAGCTACTTACAACACAGCCACTCCTGCGCCTATATATATATATATATATATATATATATATATATATATATATATAGTGGGGGAGAATTCACAAAAAAAAAAAACGAAGAGTATTAGTATAACGCTTGGGAAGTGAAAAAGTCTTTAACGTTTCGAGCCTACGCTCTTCCACAGAAAGGGACACAAAAAAACAAGGAGAGAAAATAAAGAATGTGTAGTGGTTAGCGATCTATCATGGCGAAGGCCGGAGAGAAGGGTCACATTATTATTACTGTTTTTTGTATTTATATTCGTATTACTTTTTGTTTTTTGTATTTATATTCGTGTAACATCGTCCGTTTTTCTGTCCTTGTTTCGTATACATTCGACCCTTTTTCCAAGAAATCTAATGCTCGTAGCTTAGTTTTTCCTTGGGGCTGGCCAGATCGGAGCAATCTCAAGATTAATCAGCCGAAATTGCGAGGATGATCCGGTTCTTCACTGAAGATCAGAGGCTTCGAATTTTGTATCCGTTTTTTGTATCGTCTATTTGAATGTTTTGCATTCTTGTCCCATTTTGTGTGTGTATATATTTTTTATACATATATTATTGCGGCGTACGTACACCTTGTTCTCTTATATATATATCGTCTACTAAATCAACTACAAGGCTTTGGTCGGCTTGAGGCTATAGTAGAAGACACTTGCTCAAGGTGCCATGCAGTGGGACTGAACCCGGAATGTGTGATTGGGAAACAAGCTTCTTACCACACAGATACGCCTGGCCTACACATGCATATAAATACAGATTCTGCCTCGGGTACATACATGCATATGTAATTATATGTAGAGAGTGATTTAAGCTAGCTCCTGCGGGAGGCTCTTTATTGGGCCTTGGGCCCAGTAATGACACTTCATGCATTGAGTACATACTAAATTTTATTAAACTTGACCAATATTTTTCAAGCAATGAACAATTTTCGTCAAAACAATTATATAATTTGTTGACTTCGAACTTATTGCAAGCTTCATGATAAACAACATTTTTTTGTCTTCCATTCTGGGTCAGTACAATTTTTTTTCTGTTTAACCTCTTTCTCTCTCTATCTTTCTGTTGATTGTTTTCAACCATCAACATCACCAGTACAACTACCATCGCTACCACAACTGCCATACACACACACCATTCAGACTTTTGACGTCACCACCACCAACACCTTTGACTTCGATGCCTTCCCCGCCACCAAAATCACCATTGTCTTTCACATTCCTTACTATCACTGTCATGCTTGACCAACTCAACTACCACCACCACCACCACCACCACCACCAAGTACCACTACTATCACCGTCGCCTCCGCCTCTATCACAACACATACTATTACTATCACCCATCACCACCCCAACTGTCAATCTATTACCACCCTCACCGTCTCTATACCTACTCTTATTCTTTCCCCAGCAAGATAGGTAGAAGTGTCAATTGATTTGTGAGAGAAAGGGGTCAACGTGTGATACACTGACACAGAAATTCGTTTAGGCGTTTATTATAGATTACGTTATCATTGATTTAAGAGTGCAGAACTTAGAACAAATATAGAGTTTATATTTATATGCTTATGTATATAAACCGTCGTTCCATTGGAGCTACCAGCTGCGTGGAGAGGGGACGGTGATCAAACTGCATGGGCAACAGCTGGTCCCGCATACAAACCTGCCCAGGCCTTGTGGCTTAAGTCTACTATATGGATCAGAAACCTGGACGTTATCAAAGAAGCTTGAGAGGCGGTTGGATGGAACCTACACTCGCCTCCTTATGAGAACTCAAAATCTCTCGTGGAAGCGTCATCCAACCAAAATGCAAATATATGGGAAACTACCACCTGTGTCCTCTCTTGTGAAGGGTAGGAGAGTCCAGTTTGCTGGACATTGTTGTAGATCTGAAAACGAGGCAATTTCTACTCTTCTCCTCTGGAAGCCATCTGCTCGCAATACCAGAGGGCGCACACTCTCCTACCCTTATGTAATCTCCAGGGATACAGGCACCCAGCAACAGGGCCTCCGTAATGCCATGATGGACCGTGAAGTCTGGTTTAGCATGGTAAATTCCATTGTCTCGACCACGGTCGAACAATGATGATGATGAGCAGTATCGTCAGATTCTGACACAACACGGGAAGGGACAGTTACCGGTGATAAGCTCAATCCGATTGGCGAAGGAAACGAGCACCAGGGGTCACCTCTGTTGGTCTGCACATCCACACCAGGAAGTGCAGATAAACCTACCACCTTTTCCGAGCTACACCATCGTCCCTCGAGACGGGCGGATGCCGACGATAAACCGAGAATGGCCATGATGGTGAAGGCGCATGACTTGGTGGTTAGTGGGTATTCGGCTCACAGTTGTAAGGTGTTGAGTTCGATTCCCGGCGGAGCGTTGTGTCCTTTATTATACGTTGCTCCAATTCACTCAGCTGCTAAAAATGAGTAGCATCTGTGGATCTTTACCTTTTGACCGACAGATTTAGAAAATAATTTTTTGTGACTAAACACTTTCAAACTTCGTATACTAGTAGAATGTGTCATATAAAACATCTTTTTCTCTTAGCGTTTTTGAGAAAAGCTTATATTTAGAAAGTTATTTCACGTTAAAGTAGAAGAAATTTAGAAGAAAGAGTAAGTTGTCATTATAGTACTCGGAGTTTCGAATGTCGGAGCGAAGAGCTACGAAGCATTCTCGTCGGCTATCTTTTTTTTTTATCTAGCACTCCGTCACTTACGAGAACGAGGGTTCTAGTTGATCCGATTAACAGAACACCCTGCTCGTGAAATAAACGTGCAAATGGCTGAGCATTCCACATACCCGAGTACCCGGATCGTTACCTTTTGACCGACAGATTTAGAAAATAATTTTTTGTGACTAAACACTTTCAAACTTTGTATACTGGTAGAATGTGTCATATAAAATATCTTTTACTGTTAGCGTTTTTGAGAAAAGCTTATATTTAGGAAGTTATTTCGTTTTAAAGTTCTCGTATTTCGTTAATTTCAACCAATCAATGACATGTATTCAGCTGAATAAAATTACTGCTGTTGTTTGTCAACAACAACTATCGGTGGTGTATATTTCGTTTGTCACTGTTATTCA
The DNA here is from genome assembly GCF_006345805.1 of Octopus sinensis. NCBI lineage: Eukaryota > Metazoa > Mollusca > Cephalopoda > Octopoda > Octopodidae > Octopus > Octopus sinensis. Next base: position 9,022,677 of record NC_043002.1, read on the forward strand.
TGAGATCGTTCGTGCGTTTGTACAGGTTTTAGCTTTAAGGTTTCAGGGTTAGGATTTTAGGGTTAGGGTTAGGGTTAGGATTTTAGGGTTTGGGTTAGGGTTTGGGTTAGGGTTTTAGGGTTAGGGTTAGGATTTTAGGGTTAGGGTTAGGGTTTTAGAGTTAGGGTTTTAGTGTTAGGGTTAGGGTTAAGGTTTTAGGGTTACGGTTAAGGTTTTAGGGTTAGGGTTAGGGGTTTAGGGTTAGGGTTGTCATAAATAACAGTGACAAACGAAATATAGACCGTCGGAAGTTCTTGTTGACAAACAACAGTAGTAATTTTATTCAGCTGAATACACGTCATTGATTGGTTGAAATTACCGAAATACTACAACTTTAGCGTGAAATAACTTCCTAAATATAGGCTTTTCTCAAAAACGCTAAGAGTAAAAGATGTTTTATATGACACATTCTACCAGTATACAAAGTTTGAAAGTATTTAGTTACAAAAAATTATTTTCTAAATCTGTCGGTCAAAAGGTAACGATCCGGGTACTCGGGTATGTGGAGTGCTCAGCCATTTGCATGTTTATTTCACGAGCAGGGTGTTCTGTTAATCGGATCAACTAGAACCCTCGTTCTCGTAAGAGACGGAGAGCTAAATAAAAGAAGATAGCCGACGAGAATGCATCGTAGCTCTTCGCTCCGACATTCGAAACTCCGAGTACTATAATGACAACATTTAACTGTTTGTTCTAAATTATACCATATATGAATAATCCTCTATTTACCTAATATCGAGGTCTCGTTCTTTTGTTGTTAAGTGTGTGGAAAACGAATATGAAAAAAAAAATGCGCGCTGACGTCCCTGGGGTGGGTGTGGAAGGGACTTTCGGAAAATTCACAAGATCCGATTTTTCCGTCATAACTTCGGGTAAAATGGATATATATTGATTTTTTTTTTTCGGAATCCCACGTTTTAGGTTATGGAAGATCCGATTCTGAAAAAAAAATTTCAAAAATCGCATTTTCAAATACGAAGATTACGATTCTGAAAACAAGTTGTTTGTAAAATTTCAATTTTTCAACAATTAGAAAGAAAAAAAAAGAATATATACCCTCAGGCCTTCAAGCAGGCTGTCCACATGCTAGAAATAACAGCTAAATCCCACAAAACTGCGATAACATAATTAAATTTTGAAAATGCGATTTTTGATAATTGTTTTTTTCAGAATCGGATCCTCCATAACCAAAACGTGGGATTCCGTAAAAACAAAAAAATCAATATATATCCATTTTACCCCAATTTATGACGGAAAAATCGGATCTTGTGAATTTTCCGAAAGTCCCCTCCTCACCCTCAGGGTCGTCAGCGCGCATTTGTTTTTTCATATTCGTTTTCCACACACTACCTCCTAGGCTGGTTAATTTGTTTTTTTTTGTTCCCGGGTGAAGATCTTTATATTGACCGAAGACACTTGCTCAAGGTGCCACGCAGTGGGACTGAACCCGAAACCATGTGGTTGGTAAGTAAGCTTGACACTTGTACCTCTTTGTGTTACTCATATTTTATTCACCAATCCTTGAATCTACGCTTCGTAAATATTCATGGTAGTATTACCATGTATTGATAATTTTCTTATGGATTTTATTGTAACCGCTCTGTACTCTTAGTTTATTACTATAGATTTTACTAGCAGTATCGCCCGCGTTGCTCGGGTTTGTAAGGGAAATAACTATATAAGCATTTTTAGAGAGTTATAGCCAAAAAATAGCAAAAAAATGCATTAAAAATGGGAAAAATATTATGGTAATTTTTTTTTTTAATCGTTGACTCATCGTAGACATTTTTAGAGAGTTACTTCCCTTATATAATAGCAAAAAAATGCATTAAAAATGGGGAAAATATGATGGTAATTTTTTTTTAATCGTAGACTCATCGTAGACGCGTGCTAATACTCAGAAGGGCTCGATATGAATCACGACTATAAGATACCCGCTTTTGGTTACACTGCACCGCAAAATGTGGGAGTAGTTAGGAATCTAAATCGTAGGAGACAGACAGCACAACCTTATCTTTATATATAAAGATATTGAGTAATATTTCTTTGTAAACTTGAAAATTCAGTTCATCACGATACAGAGTAAGCGATTTTAAATATTCAAGAGTGGCTGTGTGGTAAGTAGCTTGCTTACCAACTAACTACATGGTTCAGGGTTCAGTCCCACTGCGTGACACCTTGGGCAAGTGTCTTCTCGGCCATCCAAAGTGTTGTGAGTGGATTTGGTAGACGGAAACTGAAAAGAAGCCCGTCGTATGCAGATGTTTGTGTGTCTGTCTCTCCTCACCCCCCGACATCGCTTAACAACCAATGCTGGTGTGTTTACATCCCCGTAACTTATCGCTTCAGCATAAGAGACCGATAGAACAGGTACTAGGCTTAGAGAGAATAAGTCCTAGAGTCGATTTGCTCGACTAAAGGTGGTGCTCCAGCATGGCCACAGTCAAATGACTATTTTTGATATAAAGTACATGTCTGGATAACTAAGAGTCGGATTTCTTCACTCAGCTGGGTCGCAAGAATATCACGTGGCCGGCACTTATGCACCCAGTTTGATATTCACTTAATATTGTTGAGTATGCACGTTACTCAGATCTAACAAGGTGCCTCAATTTAAGTACCTAATTAAACTGAATATTAATTACACACACACACACACACACACACACACACACATTACCTAGTCGCAAGTGTAAACAGAAGCGAACAAACGGGTGTGTGTAATAGTTGTGTAGGATTTATCAACTATAAGTGATAAATTCTACACATAGGCGCAGAGTGGCTGTGTGGTAAGTAGCTTGCTTACCAACCACATGGTTTGGGTTCAGTCCCACTGCGTGGCACCTTGGGCAAGTGTCTTCTACTATAGAATCGGGCCGACCAAAGCCTTGTGAGTGGATTTGGTAGACGGAAACGGAAAGAAGCCGGTCGTATTATATATATTTATATATATATTATATATATATATATATATATATGTGTGTACGGGTGATGTGTAATTATAAATTTGTTATTCTTGTGCCTGTATGTCTATCATTATTTTTGTCGAACCACGATGTGTATACATTTTTTGGGACACCTGTATATGTTATGTATGCGTGTATATGTTTGTGTGTCTGTGTTTGTCCCCCCAACATCACTTGACAACCGATGCTGGTGTGTTTATGTCCCCGTAACTTAGTGGTTCGGCAAAAGTTCCCAATAGAATAAGTACTAAGCTTACAAAGAATAAGTCCTGGGGGTCGATTTGATCGACTAAAAGGCGGTGCTCCAGCATAACCGCAGTCAAATGACTGAAACAAGTAAAAGAGTAAAAGAGTATACCACAAAACCACAAAGGTCTGTGATTATATAAACAAAGCGACAGATTTGAAGAGGAAGCGAAATAGATTTTGCTACGTTCAAAACACCTCCAAAGTTTTAAAAGTCTACGTGTTTATAACCAGGACACTTTTTTTTGTTTTTGTCAGAAGTTTAGTTTCAATGACTCATTGACACTCGTTAAAAAAAAATGTTGCCATTTATAAGAAACAAAGTGAAAGAACCTAACAATCCAATTATTATAATACTACAAAACAATATAAATATATACAAATAAACAAAAATTGTCATTCGTCAACAAGACATGATTATTAAACATTTATATACATATATATATGTACATCTATATATATTATATACATATATATATGTACATCTATAGCTATGGAGATAGGTGCGTATATACAGTGGGTGTGTATGGTTGTATGCGTGCGTGTGTCACATATATCATATATCACTATATATTAGATAATATATACATATATCATAATATAACATATATACATATGTATGTATACTATCATATATTATGTATCAAATATTGTATAAAATGTATACGTATAATATGTATACAGAGGTATAAACATACCGACATATAATGACTGTGTGTTTAAGTCTCTGTTTGTGTGTGTTAAGATATAAATTTACAAATAAGATTGAATAATATAAAAGTATAGTGTAAGAGTGTGGAATAATAGTTTTCTTTTTTTCTCACATTCTTCTTGTGCTGTTCTTATTTCATTCTCTTATTTCATTCGGAAAATTGCTTCAAGTATAAAGAAAATACTTAACAAATATTAACTTACCAATATTTTCTCTCTCGTTCCTCCTATGCGATCGCAACTCGACGGGAGTAAATTTAAATTAAAGAATAGCGAAGCCGAGTGACAGAAGAAATAAAAATAAAAAAAAGTGCGAGGGAGAAAGAGGAGAGAGAAAAAGAAGGAAGTAGAGCAGGAACGAAAAAAGAGAGAGAGAGAGAGGGAGGGGGAGAGGGAACAGAAAGAGAGAAAGTGAAGGAGTAACAAAAACAAAATTTAAAAAAATAAGTAGCCGTACTTGTCCGTTGTGTTTGAGTTCTTTTAACTTTGTGGAGACAAAGCCTGCTTCCAACCCTTTTTGAAACAATAGAAGGAAGATGATGTGTTTTTTTTTGTCTCAGACAGAAAGAGAAAGAGAGAGAGAGAGAGAGAGGCAGTGCTAGAACAGAGAAGAAGAACTATCACAATATCAGTCTTATTTAACCAAAACAAAAAAAAGGCGGAGTTATCTATCAAATCATGAACACTCCTTTTCCAATTAAAAACAAAATAAAAATTATTTCTTCTTCTTCTTCTTCTTCTTCTTCTTCTTCTTCTTCTTCTTCACTGTCTCTTCTCCTTCTTCTTCTTCTTCTTTTTCTTTTTCTTCTTCTTCTTCTTCTTCTTCTTCTTCTTCTTCACTGTCTCTTCTTCTTCTTCTTCTTCTTCTTCACTGTCTCTTCTTCTTCTTCTTCTTCTTTTTCTTTTTCTTCTTCTTCTTCTTCTTCTTCTTCTTCACCGTCTCTTCTTCTTCTTCTTCTTCTTCTTCTTCACCGTCTCTTCTTCTTCTTCTTCTTCTTCTCACTGCTCTTCTTCTTATTCTTCTTCTCTTCTTCACCGTCTCTTCTCTTCTTCTTCTTTTCTTCTTCACCGTCTCTTCTTCTTCTTCTTCTTCTTCTTCACTGTCTCTTCTTCTTCTCTTTTCTTCTTCTTCTTCTTCACCGTCTTATTCTTCTTCTTCACCGTTCTCTTCTTCTTATTCTTCTTCTTCTTCTTATTATTATATTATATTATTATATTGTATCATCATCATCATCATCATCATCATCATCATCATCATTATTATTATTATTATTATTATTATTATTATTATTATTATTATTATTATTATTTTATTGAGCCGTTATATTCTCATCCCACCGCCGCCGCCCCCGCCACCGCAGCCACATTGATAGGCCTTATAGCAAAAAAAGGAAAAAGAGAAAAGTGAAGAAAATACAAACGAAATGGAAATATTTCCTTTTGCCCACCTCCCCCGCCTTTTTTTTTTCACACCGGTTTTCGTGTATGGAGATTACGAATCTGAAAAAAAAAAACCAAAAAAATTGGCAAAAGTCGGCATTTCGAAATTTCAATTTTCCCCCCTCCCCCAATTTCTTCATTTTTGCCTTTTTTTTCCATATATTTTGCCAAAAAAATAATCAAAAAAAAATTCTGAAAAAAGTTTTTAAAAAATGAAGAAATTGGTGGGGTGGGGAATTGAAATATTGAAATGCCGATTTTTGCCAATTTTTTTTTTTTTTTTTCAGATTCGTAATCACCTTACCCGAAAACGGGGGTTTCTGTAACAAAAATAAATAAATAAATAAATAAATAAATAAAGGGGTCTTTGGGGTGGGGTGGGGGACAAAAGGATTGTTATGATGTTCCTATTCAATTGTAACGATAGGAAATATCCTATTGACATACAAGTCAGTCAACTTTCGTAGAGAATAGAAGAGGGGAAAAAAAGTAATTAAGAGTTAAAGACCTACAGAAGGGAATGGTTAGATAGCGGGGGGGGAGGGGTGATTGAATGAGAGGCCAAGATAGTGGGGGTGGGTGGGGTGGGGGAGAATAGAAAGAGACAAATGAATCACACCCGATTCACTCCGAACGAAGCGTCCAATTATTTTCTGCAGTTTTCTAAGACACTTGACACCTTCCCGCTCAGAGTTCCATCGCTACGGTCTTGTTTCGGTTGCTGGTGTTGATGCTGTTGATGATAATGATCATGATGATGATGATGATCATCATCATCATCATCATCATCATCATCATCGTCGTCGTTATTCTTCTAAATCTGTTTGTGGATGAGAAATTTACTCTTCTAAAATGTAATTTTTGTAAAATTATATAAATTACTAGCAGTATCGCCCGGCGTTGCTCGGATTTGTAAGGGAAATAACTATATAAGCATTTTTAGAGAGTTATAGCCAAATAATAGCAAAAAAATGCATTAAAAAAGGAAAAAAAATGATGGTAAATTTTTTTTAAATCGTTGACTCATCGTAGACATTTTTACAGAGTTACTTTCCTTATATAGTAGCAAAAAAATGCATTAAAATGGAAAAAAATGATAGTAAATTATTTTTAAATCGTAGACTCATCGTAGACGCGCGCTGATACCCAGAAGGGCTCGATTTGAATCACGACTATAAGATACCCGGTTTTGGTTAAACTGCACCGCAAAATGTGGGAGTAGTTAGGAATCTAACTCGTTGGAGACAGACACACAACTTCACTTTTATATATAAAGGTAACATACATACATACATACATACATACATACATACATACATACATACATACATATTCCCAGAAGCTTCTCGCTGTTAATGCCACCAAAAGTTGTGATTATATTTCTTTACTACCCACAAGGGGCTAAACACAGAGGGGACAAAAAAAGGACAGACAAAGGGATTAAGTCGATTATATCGACCCCAGTGCGTAACTGGTACTTAATTTATCGACCTCCGAAAGGATGAAAGGCAAAGTCGACCTCAGCGGAATTTGAACTCAGAACGTAAGGATAATTTGGACAAGTGAACAACGTCTCATCTTGTGTGTAATTATTTCGTTTGTTCCTTCGTTGTGTTTCTGTTTAGATTTTGGATTTTATTTAATGTAATGCTATGCATCATTCTTTTCGTCCCTTTTTTTTTTACCTACTGTAGGCGCAGGAGTGGCTGTGTGGTAAGTAGCTTGCTTACCAAACACATGGCTCCGGGTTCAGTCCCACTGCGTGGCATCTTGGGCAAGTGTCTTCTGCTATAGCCCCGGGCCGACCAATGCCTTGTGAGTGGATTTGGTAGACGGAAACTGAAAGAAGCCTGTCGTATATATGTATATATATATATGTATGTGTGTGTTTGTGTTTGACCCCCTAGCATTGCTTGACAACCGATGCTGGTGTGTTTACGTCCCCGTCACTTAGCGGTTCGGCAAAAGAGACCGATAGAATAAGTACTGGGCTTACAAAGAATAAGTCCTGGGGTCGATTTGGTCGACTAAAGGCTGTGCTCCAGCATGGCCGCAGTCAAATGACTGAAATAAGTAAAAGAGTAAAAGAGAGTACTCAGTTGAATATTTTTTTTTATGCGATGGCTTTTTCTGTCTTTTTCTCTCTTCCTTGGCTCCACCCTCTCTCTCTCTCCTTTTCTCTCTCAACCGACCTCTCTGTTGCTTTCCGTCCTCCCCCACCTTTCCTTTCTCTTACCACTACCACGTGACTCGTGACCTTCCCCATCTCCCCTTATCTCTCTCTCTCTCTCTTCCATGTTCTTCTTTTTGCCTGATTAATTGACTCTTTCGGTCACGTTTCTCTCGCTTCCTTCTCAACTGCCAAACCTCGTTTTTTGTTGGGGGGGGGCTGTTTCCACGCTCTTTACTCTCTTTAACTTGTTTCAGTCATTTGACTGTGGCCATGCTGGAGCACCGCTTTTAGTCGAGCAACTCGACCCCAGGACTTATTCTATTGGTCTCTTTTGCCGAACCGCTAAGTTACGGGGACGTAAACACGCCAGCATCGGTTGTCAAGCGATGTTGGGCGTACAAACACAGACACACAAACATATACATACACACACATACATACATACATACACCCCCCCATATATATATATATATATTTATTTTATCTATATATATATATACATATACACGTACACACACACACACATATATATTTATACATATATACGACGGGCTTCTTTCAGTTTCCGTCTACCAAATCCACCCACAAGGTTTTGGTCGGCCCGAGGCTATAGTAGAAGACACTTGCCCAAGGTAACACGCAGTGGGACTGAACCCTAAACTATGAGGTTCGTAAGCAAGCTACTTACCGCACAGCCTTTTACCTTTCGTTATTTTACCATTTTACCTTTCGGTATATTTCCCTGTAGGACATTTTCCTTTCTTTTGCGTTGCCCATTTTCTTCGTCTCGTTTCGGAGCTGCACGGCCTTATTTTGTTTGTACATTGTTTATTTCTTTCATTTTGTTTGTATATTGTTTATCACATTTGCATCGTGCTTGTTTTCGCCACTGTTTCCAAGGTTCGCTCGCTATTCCCAGCAGTTTTCTCGCTGTCGACGCCACCGAAAGTGAACAATATTATCGTTAAAGGCGTGGAACTATAAGGATCTTTTGGACGATAACTGACGATGAATGAACAACGTCCCGTCACGGGTGTGATCTTTCTGTTTGTTACTTTATTATGTTTCTGTTTAAATTTTCGAACTATATATGTACACACACACACACCACACACACACACACACACACACACACACACACACACACATACACACACACACAGGTGCACGTAGTTTCGGGTTCAGTCCCACCGGGAGGCACCTTCGGCAGGTGACTTCTGTTATAGCTCTGGACCGGAAACGGGGAGAAAGCCTATTGTGTGTGTGTGTGTGTGTGTGTGTGTGTGTCTTTGTATTTATGTTTGATAGTGGGTGCTGTTCTATTTACGTATCTGTAATGTACCGGTTCGGCAAAAAAGTCTGACAGAGTCTTTTCGCAGGACCACAGGCAGGCAAATGTCTGGAACCCAGTGAGGACCCTTGCTCAACAAAAATTATTAATTACAGAACAACGAACTCCACTAAGTCCCTCCCCACACACACACAAAAAAAAAAAAAAACGCTTTACCTGTAGTCGTGCTTCAATTTTTCAATATTTCATGTCGAACGACGTGACTTCCAATCAGCGTGAAAAAACGCGAACTCTTCTGTAGTGAAGAAAGCAAGCTACTTACCACACAGCCACTCCTGCGCCTATATAATATATATATATATATATATATATATATATATATTATACATGCATATATATATCCAAACCACACTCCACTCCACCCCCATACAGCCAACCCCCCCTCCCCGCACATCCCACTCCCTCATACTCCACACTCCAACACCACCACATCGCACCATTCCGTACACACTAGCACTGACCATTTCCCAGCACATGCACCACACCACTCCGCACACACTAGCACAGACCACTTCCCCCCACCCACAACATCATCCACACACCCACATATTACAGACGCACACATACACGCACGCACACAACCACACGTCAAGGTCACCAGCCCCTGTCCACACGCGCACACACACACACTTTCAAATACACAAACACGTGCAATTTCGTTTTGGGATTACCAATACTTTATTATCTCCCCTTCTTCCCTAGCTCTCCTGCCTAACCACCTCAGTTCAGCCACCTGCCGTGATTGACCGCTAGCCTCTAAAGCTATTTTTACTCTCTGTTTATTTTTTCGTGTTCCTTTCTCTTGAAGATCGTAGGCTCGAAACGTAAAAGACTTTCTCTCCTTCCTGAGCATTAAACTAACAACCTCTTTGTTGTTTATACATCTGTCTTTGTCTTGTTTTTTGTAAATTCAAACTCTGTGTGTGTAAGTATGTATGATATATATATATATATATATATATATATATATATATATATATATATATAGATAATATATATATATATATATATTATATATATATATACTTATTTTAAGCAGCAGAAAAATAAAGCATATTACTCTACCACTGGTATTTGAGTACTCTTTTTTCCACCTTGTTTCACATTTATGTGTTTACTCCGGTATATATATATACTACAGCCTCAGGCCGACTAGAGCCTTGTGAGTGGATTTCGTACACAGAAACTGAAAGACTGTCGTATAAATGTGTATATTTGTGTGTGTGTGAGAGTGAATGTGTGTGTGTGTGTGAGAGAGAGAGAGAGAGTGAGAGAGAGAAAATAATTCACTAATTAGGCAATTTAAAATGATAAATTCTAACATAAGCAAAACCAGGAAGTTCTGTATGAGGAGTCAGTCAGTTACATCGACACCAGTACTTCGTTGATATTAATTTAATCGGTGAAAGGATGGAGGTAAAGTTACCTTGAAACTTAGCACGTAAAGCATTCATAACAAAACCCGGCAGGGCATTTTTCCCGGCACTCCAACGTTTCTGCTACTCCGCTGTCCAAGGGCAATTCACAATTAGGACATTAACTATTAAACAAATCAGACTCAGACTTCGCCCTGCACGAATCTCCATTTCAATTTTAGTAAAATGTAAGAATCTTTTCGGTTTGAACGGCAGTTTTTAACATAATTTCTAGGTAACTAAAAAATGTTAAACTTCGTATACTGGTAGAATGTGTTTATAAAACATCTTTTTCTCTTGGCTTTATTGAGAAAATTCTATAGTTTGTAAGATATTTGATGGGTTTTTTTTTATTTCTGCAATTTCAACCAATCAATAACGTCTATTGGGGTAAAAAAAGACATTCTGTGCCGTATAAATATGTCCTTCGTTTAAGAAACAGATTGGGTTTATTTACATTTCTGAAGAAAATAAGATACCCTTCCCCCACCCTCACCCCTAACCCTAACCCTAAAACAGATTCAAATGCAATAGATCGATACTAGGGTCATAATTATGGGTGACAATTTCATATGACACCGCTAGAAAAAACTGCCGGTCAAACCGAAAAGATCTAAATGTAATTTAGAAGTTGTTTCTCTTACTTTTTGCAATGAATTTCCTAAGGGCTTTTACTCCTCATTATGGGTATAATTTTAATTTAAAAGGATAAAAGGGTCCTTCGAGTGTCATAGTATCCTAAAAACGGTTTCCCAGGATAGTGTGTCGTATATACCCATCCATCCTTTCCCATTCCTGGACTGGACGCCAGTCTGTTGCAGGATAACAGCTGAGCGAACTGGAGCAATGTGAAACAAAGTGTTTTGCTCAAGGACACAGCGAACTGCTCGGACAGGAATTGAAACCACACTCTTACGATCATAAGTACAATACCCTAATCACTAAGATAGTGCCTCCACATAATTTTAATTGATTGCAATTATTTTCGGTTATCTACAGTTACGTTGAGCTATTGCCGCTCATCTTATACCTATTGTCCACGTCAGGAGACTGGGAACTGAGCAGTTAGCTTCAATGGAGAAAATTGCTGTTCCTTATTTTGTTTTTGCTTACAGTTAAAATATATTCCTCATTAATACCTAGAGCTTAATATGGCCGCTATTTTTAACGAAGATCACTGTGGCAAATTTCGCGTTTCGATGAATCAGGCTCAGAATATATATTCATGTGACCCGTTTGTTTACATAGCAATGCAGCGTGACTTTGAGATGCAAGAGAGAAATTTCTTCAATCCCAACGACACAAATTTCAATAGAAATAACCTCGAGGGATCTTTTCGGTTTGAACGGCAGTTTTTAACATAATTTCTAGGTAACTAAAAAATTTTAAACTTCGTATACTGGTTGAATGTGTTTATAAAACATCTTTTTCTCTTGGCTTTATTGAGAAAATTCTATAGTTTGTAAGATATTTGTTGTTTTTTTTTCTTCAATTTCTGCAATTTCAACCAATCAGTGACGTCTATTGAGTTAAAAAGCATTCTGTGTCGTATGAATATGTCCCTCGTTTAAGAAACAGATTGGGTTTATTTACATTTGTGAAGAAAAAAAGATACCCTTCCCCCACCCCTAACCCTAGCCCTAACCCTAAAAGAGATTGAAATGCAGTAGATCGATACTAGGGTCATAATTATGGGTGACAATTTCATATGACACCGCTAGAAAAAACTGCCGTTCAAAGCGAAAAGATATCACCTCGAGTAAATATAGCCGCATAACTGTTAGTAAAAATTAAAACCACACAAATTCAGTGGTGTAGACAGCTGTGACACAACTTTGGTTACCAATAGTTACAAATAAGGAGGAATAATGTCGAACATGACATCATGTAGTTGTTTTCATAAGATTATTCATAATTTTTTTATTTGCAGTAAACGTTTATGGGATCTTTTCGGTTTGAGCGGCAGTTTTTTCTAGCGGTATCATATGAAATTGTCACCCATAATTATGACCCTAGAATCGATCTATTGCATTTCAATCTGTTTTAGGGTTAGGGTTAGGGGTGGAGGAAGGGTTTCTTTTTTTCTTCAGAAATGTAAATAAAGCCAATCTGTTTCTTAAACGAGGGACATATTCATACGGCACAGAATGCTTTTTAACTCAATAGACGTCACTGATTGGTTGAAATTGCAGAAATTGAAGAAAAACAACAACAAATATCTTACAAACTATAGAATTTTCTCAATAAAGCCAAGAGAAAAAGATGTTTTATAAACACATTCTACCAGTATACGAAGTTTAAAAGTGTTCAGTTACGTGCAAATTATTTTAAAAAACTGCCGTTCAAACCGAAAAGATCCCGTTTATGCTTATTAAATTAGACTTATTGTTCGTTAATGGAGAGATGTGAATTCGAGTCCCACAGAAATTATCATACGCGTTATCATCTTGTTTATGCTTAAAGGTGTCGCTTTGTTTCAAGAATGTGTGTTACTGTGTGTGAAAGAAAGAGAGAGAGAGAGAGAGAGAGAGAGAGAGAGAGAGAGAGAGAGAGAGAGAGAGAGAGAGAGAGAGAGAGACTTTAGATTATATTTTTATTTATTTCCATTAAAAATAGATGCTAGATTTCTACTTGTCTGCACTTCACCTCAGCCAACAATTTTATTTACTTATCTATAAAAGTTATATACTGTAATTTAAATGAACTAGACAACGCGGCGGTTATCATGTTATTCGAAGGTTGTGTTCTTATCTTCTCTGTTGCAAATTGACTGGGTCAGAGATTAAACATCTACCTACGACACAAATCAACACAGCACTAGTGATAAGATAAACACTCACAACTCTTCTAATTATAACCAACTAGCAGTATCGCCCGGCGTTGCTCGGATTTGTAAGGGAAATAACTATATAAGCATTTTTAGAGATGTAAAGTATAATAGCCATCTCAATATGGTTAACCACAAAGGGGGGGGGGGGGGTAACGTAGCTTTTACGTTCTGAGATTTAATAATAGATTTTTAGAGAGTTACTCCTTTATATATGCCAAAAATGAATTAAAATGGGGAGAGAAAAATTGATAGTAAATTTTTTTTAAATCGTAGAATCATCGTAGACGCGTGCTAATACCCAGAAGGGCTCGATATGAATCAAGACTATAAGATACCCGGTTTTGGTTAAAACCCACCGCAAAATGTGGGAGTAGTTAGGAATCTAAATCGTAGGAGACAGACAGAACACAACTCTCTATCTATATATATAAAACTGTATGTGTGAGTGTCTGTCTCCTACGATTTAGATTCCTAACTCCTCCCACATTTTGCGGTGCAGTTTAACCAAATTCGAGTATCTTTATAGTCGTGATTAATATCAAGCCCGTCTACGATGAGTCTACGATTTTAAAAATAATTTAACATCATTTTTCATTCCATTTTAATGCATAATTTTTCGTGTGTCGATGGCGGCGGAGTTGGGTTCCACGCTCACAGCTGCACCTGTTTGCTTCTCCCCCTTCCCTCCCTCGTGAAGCTGTGGGAAGGGAGTTTTAGGAAAATCAACGTCGTAATGCGTTGTCAAGGAGACCAGCGTTCTTTTAGAACAACGACTTCATGGCTTGAAGCACCAAAACTGAAATGGCTAAGAAAGCCCGAATTGGCATCTATAAGGGAAGTAACTCTCTAAAAATGCTTATATAGTTATTTCCCTTACAAACCCGAGCAACGCCGGGCGATACTGCTAGTTATATATAAAGATTACCTAATCTAAAGTGATGTGGTCCGCCATGCACAGGGAAGAAACAACTCGTGAAATACTTGAGAGATTAATGCAGAAGTTACGAATGATTATTCCCACTTTTAGACAAACGTCAAATATGGTGGAGTATACTTATTTCTTTACTGCCCACAAGGGGCTAAACACAGAGAGGACAAACAAGGACAGACAAACGGATTAAACCGATTACATCGACCCCAGTGCGTAACTGGTACTTATTTAATCGACCCCGAAAGGATGAAAGGTAAAGTCGACCTCGGCGGAATTTGAACTCAGAACGTAATACTAAGCATTTCGCCCGGTGTGCTAACGTTTCTGCCAGCTCGCCTCCTTGTGGTGGAGTATACTATGTGCGCGTTGAATGACTGACCAAGTTAAATTATATAAACTAGCAGAGATACCCGGCGTTGCTCGGGATTAAAATGGCATAGTTTGTATACATATTACAGTCATGCTGAAACAGGTGATATGGGGGGGGGGCAGCATTGACGACAAAACATTTGTGGTGTAAATAATAGACTGATTTCGACTAAGCGACATGTCATGCGTCTGTCTGTAATGGAAAATTGTGGAGGGAGGTATGTGATTTTTGAACGCACCGCAAAGCTGTTGGTGGATATAATCTCCTTTGCGGCGGTCGGCGCCGCGTCTAATACGACCCATCATCTGAAGTTTTGACACCTACTTCGGGTTTGTTGTCCTACATCACTCATGAAGTAAATTTGGAGGAACTGTAGTTGTTCATTTGTGGGTAACAGGGAAGCAGTTAGGTGATAGACTTACCCTTGAACTTTGAACGTCAGCGTAAATCCATATTCAGCCATCTCCTTAGATGCACCAATCGATGTCATTTGAAATGCAGAGTTGTATTGTCTGATATTGTTCAGAAAATTCTTTGACAGGATGGAAGTGCCTCCCAGAAGATCCATAAGAAGTTGTGGAGGAGCTGGTAGTGCTGGCAATCTTACCTTACCGCCCGAGCGGCACATGCCATTAGTTTCATTCGGAAATTTTAAAGTCTTGCAGAAATAACAATTTGAGTTTAGCACACCAATTTGGACAAAATTATCATTTTTATCAGAATGGGATGGATTATATCTGAAAGCAGCTCCAGGAGTTGTGAAGAACGAATTTGTACGTAGTCTGCTTCTGAGAGTTATTCTATTGAACTTCTGTTTAATCATGAAAACGCTGTTTTAATGATTCAGTATTTGCTGATCTTGGGAAAGTGTCATCTCCCTTCTGTATTCAGAATGCGTTTGGGAAAGTCTCATCGCCCTTGAGACTCTCGCCTTCGGTTTTCTACCATCCTCCTTGATTAATGTTATAGTTCAAAGTGTTGTATTTAGTTTTACTTAATGTATATTTTGTATCTATATATATATTATATATATATATACATATATATATATATATATATATATATATATATATATATATATATATAATGGCGGTTGCCCCAGCATGGCCACAGCTCATAAGCTGAAACTGGAAAATCAAAATCAAAATCAAAATCATACATATCACGTGATCACGTGACCGACCAGACCATCAGATGTTGCTACACATCGCTGGTCACAATGCGTTCGCATTGTTTTAGCCTTCGAATGAAGCTAAGCGAGCAGGCCAACAGAAGAAAGAGTGAGAGAAAGAGTGGTGAAAGAGTACAGCAGGGATCACCACCCCCTGCCGGAGCCTCGTGGAGCTTTTAGGTGTTTTCGCTCAATAAACACTCACAACGCCCGGTTGGGAATCGAAACCGCGATCCTACGACCGCGAGTCCGCTGCCCTAAACACTGGGCCATTGCGCCTCCAACACACACAACACACACACACACACACAACACCACACATACATATATATATATATATATTATATATATATATATATATATATATATATATATATATATATAACATATATATATATATATATATATATATATTATAATATATATATATATATATAATATATATATATACATATATATATATATATATATATATACCACACATATATATAATATAGATAGATAGATAGATAGATAGATAGATAGATAGATAGATAGATAAATAGATATAGATAGATATTTTAAATAATATAATATATTTATATTTTCAAAGATTTTTATGTATATTTGTTATATGAGTGGCTATATTTATATTTATATTGAAGTGATTTTACTACTACTAATATTTTTACTATAATCATTTCTTAAATATAGTCACGAAACACCTGTCGTTATTTTACCAAATATATACGTTTTATTTATTATTTTGTACATTACTTAATCATCGCTATATTTTTTATGTTATATTTAATATTTCTATTATATGTAATTTAATTTTTCATTTTGAATTGATAAAAGGTGTTTTTTTTCTAATTTATATATATATATTATATTTCGTGAAATTTGATTTAGTATTTCTAAATTGAATTTTTCCCTGTAAATCTGGAATTCCCTCAAATTATATATATATATATATACCGGAGGAAACACATAAATATAAAACAAGGTGGAAAAAAAAGTACTCTTAAAAACCAGAGGTAGAATAATATGCTTTATTTAAAAGCAGCAGAAATATAACAAAAGCTGTTCCTCAGAGTTTCACATTCCCGTTCGTCGGACAGTTTTGTTAAAATAGAACAGAAAAAACGATATGATCAAAACTAGTTAAAGGATACACCTTTAAAAATGGATTTGTTTCACTGGTCCTTTCAAATAATGGATTTGTTTCACTGGTCCTTTCAAATAACGGTCTTAAGTATGCAATAAACAAAATGAAAAAAATAAATTAATTCAATATAAATTCATCCTATTATAAAAAAAAAATCGAGGAAAAACATTAAATCGAAGAGCGGATTCAAAATACATATGCGTGTGTTTCTTATGCTTATAGAGATATTACAAAAAAAGTTTGAGCCAAATCTGAGTTGGCCTCGTGTACAGCTCTGGTTGAATTCATATAGAATGACCCAAAAGCAAATAAATCTCTTTCTGTATGATAAGAAGCTAGTGACTATTAAAAGGCTTTCTTCGGTACCAAGATGAATTAAGTTTTGCGAGTGAACGGACATCCTGCTGGGAGAGTGATGACCATAGATATTGAAGGAAAACAGTTACACACGATAAAGACAACCAATACTTCTTGTATATACCCTGAGATTAAAAAAAAAGAACTAAACTTACAATACAATAAAAAGACAATATTAGTTTTGATCAATATTTATAAATCTCAATTTGTTTTTTTCTTCCATGAACGAATTTTAGTCGGTTTATTTGTAATTTGTATGTCAATTTTTACTGTTTTTATATATTTTTTCCTTTTCTTTGTATTGTTATACTTTGTGTCGCTTTGGTACTCAGTAACGAGAGAAAGTGGATCTTTTCGGTTTGAACGGCAGTTTTTTAAAATAATTTCTCGTCTCCGTAACTAAACCACTTTTAACTTCGTATACTTATAGAATGTGTTTATAAAACATCTTTTTCTCTTGGCTTTATTTAGAAAATTCTATATTTTTGTAAGATATTTGTTGTTGTTTTTTCTTCAATTTCTGCAATTTCAACCAATCAATGACGTCTATTGAAATGAAAACATTCTGTGCATATGAATATGTTCCTCCTTTAAGAAACAGATTGGGTTTATTTACATTTCTGAAGAAGAAAATATACCCTTCCCTCCACCCCTAACCCTAACCCTAACTAACCCTAATCCTAAAACAGATTGAAATGCAATAGATCGATACTAGGGTCATAATTATGGGTGACAATTTCATATGACACCGCTAGAAAAAATTGCCGTTCAAACCGAAAAGATCCGAGAAAGTTAATAGTGCAAAGGCATATAAGAGATGGATAATAGAATGTGATAATAGTTGTGCATTCAAAGCAACCTACGTGATGGAGTACCCGTACACATTCGATGCTGAATCATATCTATTCACAGAATTACGGATAAAATAATTTACGAAATGCTATTAGACTGAAAAATCAGAGATTAACAGCTGTTGCTGCTACGCAGAAACATTTGTATTTTGTTAATTGTTCCACCTTCTTGTATAAATTTATATAAATTCTATATACTAACAGAGTTCCACATGTATATCCAGATTAACCCTGCTAATTGATGGCATATGGTAACCGATAAACATAGAGGATCTTTTAAATATACGTTATGTGGTTATGTGGGCGAAATGCTTATACGTTATGTGGTTATGTGGGCGAAATGCTTATCTGCACTTCCTGGTGTGGCTGTGCAGACCAACAGAGGTGACCCCTGGTGCTCGTTTCCTCCGCCAATCGGATTGAGCTTATCACCGGTAACTGTCCCTTCCCGTGTTGTGTCAGAATCTGACGATACTGCTCATCATCATCATTGTTCGACCGTGGTCGAGACAATGGAATTTACCATGGCTACGCTACGCCAACTTTCACGGTCCATCATAGCATTACGGAGGTCCTTTGCTGGATGCCTGTATCCCTGGAGATTACAATCAGGGTAGGAGAGTGGTGCGCCCTCTGGTATCGCGAGCAGATGGCTTCCAGAGGAAGAGTAGAAATTACCTCATTTTCAGCTCTACAACAATGTCCAGCAAACTGGACTCTCCTACCCTTCACAGGAGATGACACAGGTGGTAGTTTCCCATATATTTGTACTTTGGTTGAATGACGTTTCCACGAGAGATTTTGAGCTCTCATAAGGAGGCGAGTGTAGGTTCCATCCAACTGCCTCTCAAGCTTCTTTGATAACGTCCAGGTTTCTGATCCATATAGTAGAATTGGTTCGACTGTGGCTTTGAAGATTTCAAGTTTGAAGTCTCTACTTAGATTTAATGACCAGATCTTATGCATGTCATTACAGGCTGACCAGGCCATGAGCTTGGGGGGAAAGAAAAAAGTCACACGGAGCAAAATCAGGTGAATAGGGAGGTTGTTTCAGTACGACGATGTTCTTCTCGGCCAGGAACTGCCGGATG